>NC_081552.1:102299380-102602380 GCF_963082655.1 Stomoxys calcitrans
TGGACGCCAGTTATCATTGAGCTTAAAACTTAAATCCGACTGCACTCATTGGTATGTGAGAAGTTTGCCCCTTTACCTTAGTGGAACGTTCATGGGCAAACTTTTTTTTGTTTGTTTGTAAGTACGTGGGTGGCCGCCCCACCATACATACCCCTCAAACTGGACATATTTGTGGATTATGCCAAAAAGGGGCTCAAATTTGTATCTGTCTCATGGCCAAGTGTTTCAGGAACTCCTCACCACATAAACTCCCCTTAAACCACACATAGCAATATGTAGCTCCAATGTGATTTTCTGGAGTGGAGTATGAATCTGATATCCACTTTTGGGGCAAAGAGTTTCGCTACTCCAATCCACCACCAAATCAAAGAGAATGAAGTAGATCTAACATATAAACTTTAATGGGCGGACCTCCCCACCGTTACCCTATTTCCAAAAACGCCAGATCCCGGAGATAGATGGGATATCTAAGGGGCCGCCCCATTTCCAAAGCCACTAGCCAAATTGAATATACCAATAATGACAATATGGGACTCAAATGAAAGGTATTTGAGACCAGAACACGAATCTGAAATATGGGGATCCGCCTCACTCTCAAAAACACCCTCATACCAGACATATTTACCGTCCATAGAAATATACGGCTCCAATGAAAGGTATTTGGGAGAAGAGCATCAATATAATATCCACATTGGCGCGAAATATCTGGAAGGCCGTACCAGCACCCCCAAACAGGATTTATTTCCTGATATTTCTTTTCTTTGTTTTCCTTTGCCTTTTTGTTTTCTGGCTTTTTGCACAATTTGCCTTCCAACAACTAGCCCCTACACTTTTTAACTGTCACTACTGTCTGCCCTTAAGCAGATATTTCTGCTATAGCTTTACTTGCAACAAGTCTTTCAAGAAATCAATTTTTGAGGCTTTTATCCAAGATCAGCTTCGTCTACTTGCCATTAGACACTATTTTATCACGAATCTGGTCAACAATACGAATAGCACGGTTAAGTCCCAAGACTTTCAGTCACAAATTTGTGGACAGATCGACCTTGTGTAGGTAAATTTTTCAGCCGGTAAACGGGTAAGCCAAATTTATATGATAGGCGAACAATGTAGACTAGTTGAGGCCCAACAGGCAGCATGACACTTAGCTCAAATGGAGATTTGAACTTCTGCGGGCTTTTCTCTACGTTCTTACACGAAAGAGACCATGGTATATAGTTATGTCCAATCGTAACGCAATTTTAAAGTCTATGTAAGAAGCAATTGTTTAATGAGAGCAATGAAATATTAATTACCAAAAGTATGGGTTCTGTCGTACTCGGGGAGTATTCTAAACAAGGCGTTAAGGCGTTAAGTTCGGCTGGGCCGAACTTTGGATACTCACCATCTCGGGTATATATGTAAACCACCTTTCATCAAAATCCGGTAAACATTGCATACCTTATGTTCTATAGCAGTTGTATCGAAATATGATCCGAATTGGACCAAATACTAATCGGTACAAGTCATTGTTCAATTGTGTATAACAAAATATTGGTCTTTTTAGAAGCTGTAACTAAAACTAAACCGATCTGAACCATATACAACATGGATGCCGAAAAGCCTAATTTAGTCAATGTGCCAAATTGCAGTAAAATCGGATTGTAAATACGCCTTTTTTGGGGCCAAGAATTTAAAACGAGATATCGGTCTATATGGCAGCTTTATACAAATCTTTATCGATCTAGAACAAATTCTAGAAAAATGTGGAGGGGATTAACTTAACTCTCTGTCCCAAATTTCGGCGATATCGGACAATAAATGCGCCTTTTATGGGCCTTAAACCATGAATCGAAGGATCGGTCAATATGGCAGCTATATCCAAATCTGATCCGATGAGGGCCAAAGAGGGATGTCGAAGGGCCTAAGACAACTCACTGTACCAAATTTCAGCAAAATTGGATAATAAATGGGTCTTTCATGGGCCTACGACCCTAAATCGGAGGATCGGTCTATATGGCAGCTATATCCAAATCTGGACCGATCTGACCCAAATTGACGAAGGATGTCGAAGGGCCTAAGACAACTCACTGTCCCAAATTTAAGCAAAATTGGATAATAAATGTGGCTAAATCGGAGGATCGGTCTATATGGCAGCTATATCCAAATCTGGACCAATTTGGGCGAATTTGGACGAAGGATGTCGAATGGCCTAACGCAAATCACTGTGCCAAATTTCAGCAAAATCGGATAATAAATGTAGCTTTTATGGGCCTAAGACCCTAAATCGTCCGATCGGTCTATATGGGGGCTATATCAAGATATAGTCCGATATAGCTCATCTTCGAACTTAACCTGCTTATGGACAAAAGAATTTGTGCTAAGTTTCAGCTCAATATCTTTATTTTTGAAGACTGTAGCGTGATTTCAATAGACAGACGGACGGACATGTCTAGGTCGTCTTAGATTTTTATGCTGATCAAGAATATACATATATACTTCATAGGGTCGGAAATGGATATTTCGATGTGTTGCAAACGAAATGACAAAATGAATATACCGCCATCCTTCAGTGGTGGGTATAAAAAATGTGCCTCCGTATACGAACACGTTGATGAAATGGTCACCATCAAGAAATATTGTCGAAAATTTAAAACTGATAAAAAAAAACGTTTCAAATTTCGGCACAAAAATTAAATTGCAGGTGAATTAATTTAACTCACTTTCACAAGAAGGAATTGAAACAAATAAAGGGCTGAAATTCTGTAGAATGAAACTTTTCAATTGAAAACATATATATCGGAACTGGTGAGGTTAACACTTATAAGATAAGACTGTAGCGCACTGTGACTATATCCAATTGCTCACAAAATGAATTGGATGAGGCAGTCGCAGATGATTTATATTGTAGCCTATACAACGCTTAAATCAAAAGTTTTCTTTCCATTCTTTTCGGGTAATAGAAAAAAGCAAAAGTCAATAGATCCCTTTTATCTGACCAACCTAAACTCATATCCAGATGGCGCATGCAATACTTGGCAGTCAGTTAACTTCGCTTTATAAACTGACAAAAAGAAGGAAAACAAGTAAAAGAGTGCTAAGTTCGGCCGGGCCGAATCTTATATACCCTCCACCATGGATCGGATTTGTCGAGTTCTTTTCCCGCCATCTCTTCTTAGGCAAAACAAAGATAAAAGAAAAGATTTGCTCTGCTATTAGAGCGATATCAAGATATGATCCATTTCGGACCACAATTAAATTATATGTTGGAAACCTGTGCAAAATGTCACCCAATTCAAATAAGAATTGCGCCCTTTGGGGGCTCAAGAAGTAAATAGAGAGATCGATTTATATGTGAGCTATATCAGGCTATAGACCGAATCAGACCATAAAACAACACGTATGTTGATGGTCATGAGAGGATCCGTCGTATACTTGGCACAGTTGTTGGAAGTCATAGCAAAACACGTCGTGCAAAATTTCATTCCAATAAGATAAGAATAAGGATAAGAATTGCGCGTTCTAGAGGCTCAAGAAGTCAAGACCCAAGATCGGTTTATATGGCAGCTATATCAGGTTATGGACCGATTTAAACCATACTTGGATATCATAACAAAACACGTCGTGCAAAATTTCATTCCAATCAGATAAGAATTGCGACTTCTAGAGGCTCAAGAAGTGAAGACCCAAGATCGGTTTATATGGCAGCTATATCAAAACATGGACCGATATGGCCCATTTACAATCCCAACCGAAGTATTTGTGCAAAATTTCAAGCGGCAGGCTTTACTCCTTCGAGAGTAAGCGCGCTTTCGACGGACAGACGGACGGACATGGCTAGATTGACATAAAAGTCACGACGATCAAGAATATATATACTTTATGGGGTCTCAGACGAATATTTCGAGTAGTTACAAACAGAATGACGAAATTAGTATACCCCCCATCCTATGGTGGAGTGTATAAAAAGTGTTCAGAAGCAATTTCCTTCCATGGTGGAAGCGCCACTATAACTTGATAAAACAGTGAGTCAATGATGATTTTGTATTGAGGGAACACTAGACAGGGAATTTGCGCAGTGCTTCAGAATATTGCTAGGGATACCATCTGGACCTTGATTGTAGCAGTACAGTATCAGCTTATGTTAGTGGAACAGTTATAGTGTTAGTTTCGTATAAACTGTGGGTGGCTTTAATAAGTTTGTTATATGTTTTCAGGGAATAAGTCTGCAAAGAAGTCTGCAAATATATTGCTGGAATTATGGAAAGGTCATCATTCGCTTCAATGTATTCAAATTTGACAACTTTTGGAAAAGTGTTCGATCTACGTTTAGAACTTACAAATTTATAAAAAGACTTGGTGTTTACTTGTAGTTGGCATTTTATATTTGACAAATAAGTGTTGTATGAGATCTTATTGCAGATGTTATATTCAAAACGTGCAACAGATGATTTTTCTTGGTCGAAAATGAAATCGCGATACGGGTAGCCAGTCAAATTCTTCTAGCAACAACACACTTTTGCTGACTTTCAAATGTTTTTTGCTATGCTATTTTTTTTTTTTTTTGAATAGAAAGCATTAAACACTGGTCTAAAGCCGGACAATATCCTGCAATGGAATCTCAGTGCAACAGAGTATTAAGAAATGTCCATCACGTCACATGTTTTCTCATACTTTTTATATAGTTTATTTTTTCTAATCTTGAAGTTTCGGAATTTGTTATAAGTTCAAGGTGGTCCATGGCCGTTGAAATTACATTTAACAATTGCAGATTTCCGAATGCAGCACTTAAGAATATCATAAAATACAACAATCGACTCATGCAAATCATGCAATGGGAGTGATTCATTCCATTTAACTTCAGATATAAGAGTATTAAGTTTTGGGTAATAAGTTTTCGAAAAAGCATAAATTCTTTCAATATAAGGCAATTTTGTTTTCTAAAGGATAAGTGTAGAAAAGTTGATAAAAGGTTGAATAGTTGGTTGAAATATATATTCTGCACTAGTAACAGCGTCTGTTCTCTATTAATTAAGCATAAACCATTCTATTAATTAAGCATAAACCACTATTCAAAATTGTGTTTCAATAAGTTCTGCAACATGACCATTTTTGCGACCGGTAGTAAATAGTTTTTATCAGTATTTCCCTTCCACTGAATACTTGGTAGATTAAAGTCCCCAGTTGCAAATAATCAGTCACATGGTTTAACAAGACCTAGCACGGATTGGATAGCAGCTAAGTGTGCTTTATATTGGGTTGCCCAAAAAGCAATTGCGGATTTTTTAAGAGAACGTAAATGCATTTTTAATAAAACTTAGAACGAACTTTAATCAAATATACTTTTTTATACTTTTTTTCTAAAGCAAGTTAAAAGTAACAGCTGATAACTGACAGAAGAAAGAATGCAATTACAGAGTCACAAGCTGTGAAAAAATTTGTCATCGCCGACTATATGAAAAATCCGCAATAACTTTTTGGGCAGTAGTAGATATGAACGAGTCAAAAATCAAAATTTGATTCCTTATATTATTGTAGTTTGACTGCCAGGAATTCAATAGACGAATCAATAAAGATATCGATGATAAATGTGCTGTATTCAGTCGGGACTGCAATTAAGACACTAAATTTTTTTTATGCCAATTGTACGATCACGTCTAAAAATTTGATATCCATCACATACAATTTCTGTACTTAAAATATTTTCAGTGAAGATTATACATCGAATTAAAGTCCAAAACTATCAGTATATAAGCCTAATACTTGGTAATTAATTCCCTACATTCTGATATATCAGAAATAACTGTATATCAGAAGTTTAGGTTCCTAGGTTTTGGTAAATCTTCTGAATGTGCAGGCAAATGCACAATATTTGTACAAAGATCATAGTCATAGTACTTCTAAACGGTAAGTATCAGAATCAGCTATGCAGAAGGGCGATAAGGGTCTTGCAGATGGCATATGACTGGGCTAGACCTAGGGGTCCAATATTAACCCAGAGAAGACTGAAATCTGCCTATTCACGTGGAAGACGAAGGTGGGCCAACGCTTCCTCAAGGAGCGACTTCGATGTCTGAAAAGGTTAAATACTTAGGAGTGATCTTGCACAGGAAACTTAATTGGAAGTGTCACATTCAGGAGCGTACTGAGAAGGCTCACAGATGTTGGGCACTATGTAGACGGGCCGTAGGCTCAAAATGGGGCCTGAGAATAGTTCACCGGCTCTACATGAGCGTGATTAGATCAATAATAACTAACGCCTCAGTAGTGTGGAGTAATTCGATGGAGAGGAAGTGTAAAGTAAGGATAGTACAACAGGTTCAGAGAACATGTTGTCTTGGCATAGGCGGAGTTAAAAGGACCACCCCAACTAGAGCACTGGAAACTATTCTAGATATCCGACCCAGTGACATACAGATTAAATGAGAGGCAGCCACTGCGGCTATGAGATTTAAGGCGATGGGAGAATGGATTGAGGATAGGAACAGGATATTTCATCGCGGCATAATCAAGGCAACGATAGGAAACCTGAAAGGAATGGAAGAGATTTCCGATCGGATACCTGAGATGACACTTCTGGTCCTGTGCGGGGCACTGCCGCCAGCGACACAGTCTTGGATTGACAGAAACTTAGTATTGTCATCAGGAAGATTATATTACACGGTTGGATCAAAGCTAGATGACAGAGTGGGCCTGGGGGTCTACATTGAGAACCAAGGGACTGAGATCTGTTTCAGACGTCCTGACCATGTGAGGTGTGAGGTTGTGTGGTGTTCACGCGCGGACGTCGACTGTAAAGATCTGTACGGACAGTAACTACTCGTCAACGCAATAACAATCAGGACGGTAAGGTCACGAAGAGTCTTTAAATGTAAGTAGGAGATTAACGCCTTCTCTGAGGATGGTACGATCCGAATCGTTTGGGTGAAGGGCCATGGCGGAGTAAGGGGGAATGAGAAAGCAGACGATTTGGCGGTGAAGGCCAGAGAACTGCCGTCAACAAACTTGGCTAAACCGAATCCTATCGAGTCGATGTAGTCCGAGTTAAGGGCGTGGGCGACGAATGCGCATGCAACCCTGTGGAACAGCGAAACGGTCGGTAGGGCGGCGAAAATCCTATGGGGGGATCCAGATCGTGAGAAGACGAGGCTATTACTGAAAGGAAGTAAGAAGGAGTTCAGTATAGCTGTTGGTATCACAACAGAATACATAAGACTACTAGCTCATTTATGCAAAATCGGTGAGGGATGTGATAGAATGTGTAGGGCATGTGGGGAAGATGATGAGACGTTGGAGCATTTCCTACATTATTACCCGGATTTCGTCATCGGCACTTAGGTGGGGACCCAATATCAGATATGAATCAACTTAGGGATGTGGTATTGAAAACAATTGGGAATTTTGTAAATAGCACACAATTTCTGACTTAGATTTTCTTTTTAGAGGTTGCGTTTTAGTATTTTGAGCGTACCACAAGCCCATTACTGGCTTAGGTGTATGTCCATAGTGGCATAGGTCAGATTAATGTCCGCATCATATTTTCAACCTTACCTAACATTACCTTCCATGTCCGCTTAGGCGGGATCTCTCGCTTTTGAAAGTAGGGTTTAGAGGGAGGGTCTATGCGGAGCAGACAAACAAACAAATAGACAGCAATTAAATTTATTTTTGCATTTGACTATTTGCTATTATGGGCGTCCCCCCAAATTCTTTCGATTATGGGTCGTAGACACTAAAAGAAATTGTTTTAATCAAAATAAAAAAAAACAAGTAAAAGCGTGCAAAGTTCGGCCGGGCCGAATCTTATATACCCTCCACCATGGATCGCATTTGTCGAGTTCTTTTCCCGGCATCTCTTCTTAGGCAAATAATTATATAAGAAAAGATTTGCTCTGCTATTAGAGCGTTATCAAGATATGATCCGGTTTAGACCACAATTAAATTATATGTTGGAGACCTGTGTAAAATGTCAGTCAATTCGATTAAGAATTGCGTCCTTTCGGGGCTCAAGAAGTAAAATAGAGAGATCGATTTATATGGGAGCTGTATCAGGCTATAGACCGATTCAGACCATAATAAACACGTATGTTGATGGTCATGAGAGGATCCGTCGTACAAAATTTCAGGCAAATCGGATAATAACTGCGACCTCTAGAGGCTCAAGAAGTCAAGACCCAAGATCGGTTTATATGGCAGCTATATCAGGTTATAAACCGATTTGAACCATACTTGGCACAGTTATTGGATATCATAACAAAACACGTGATGCAAAATTTCATTCTAATCGGATAAGAATTGCGCCCTCTAGAGACTCAAGAAATCAAAACCCAAGATCGGTTTATATGACAGCTATGTCAGGTTATGGACCGATTTGAACCATACTTAGCACAGTATATGGACCGATATGGCCCATTTACAATACCAACCAACCTACACTAATAAAAAGTATTTGTGCAAAATTTTAAGCGGCTAACTTTACTCCTTCGGAAGTTAGCGTGCTTTCGACAGACAGACAGACGGACGGACGGGCGGACAGACGGACGGACATGGCTAGATCGGACATGGCTAGATCGGCCCTCTAGAGACTCAAGAAATCAAAACCCAAGATCGGTTTATATGACAGCTATGTCAGGTTATGGACCGATTTGAACCATACTTAGCACAGTAGTTAGAAGTGATACTAAAACACTATGTGCAAAATTTCAGTCATATCGGATGAGAATAACGCCCTCTAGAGGCTCAAGAAGTCAAGACCCAAGATCGGTTTATATGGCAGCTATATCAAAATATGGACCGATATGGCCCATTTACAATACCAACCAACCTACACTAATAAAAAGTATTTGTGCAAAATTTTAAGCGGCTAACTTTACTCCTTCGGAAGTTAGCGTGCTTTCGACAGACAGACAGACGGACGGACGGGCGGACAGACGGACGGACATGGCTAGATCGGACATGGCTAGATCGGCCCTCTAGAGACTCAAGAAATCAAAACCCAAGATCGGTTTATATGACAGCTATGTCAGGTTATGGACCGATTTGAACCATACTTAGCACAGTAGTTAGAAGTGATACTAAAACACTATGTGCAAAATTTCAGTCATATCGGATGAGAATAAAGCCCTCTAGAGGCTCAAGAAGTCAAGACCCAAGATCGGTTTATATGGCAGCTATATCAAAATATGGACCGATATGGCCCATTTACAATACCAACCAACCTACACTAATAAAAAGTATTTGTGCAAAATTTTAAGCGGCTAACTTTACTCCTTCGGAAGTTATCGTGCTTTCGACAGACAGACAGACGGACGGACGGGCGGACAGACAGACGGACATGGCTAGATCGGCATAAAATGTCGCGACGATCAAGAATATATATACTTTATGGGGTCTCAGACGAATATTTCGAGTAGTTACAAACAGAATGAGGAAATTAGTATACCCCCCATCCTATGGTGGAGGGTATAAAAATTGTATTAATTTCTCTTTCGAGATGAGCTGATGATGATAGCAACAGGTACACCAAACCAACCATGATTTGACACGTTTCGACACCTTGGTAAGGAGGGGGTCATCATCAGAATTCTTTAGGTGTGAGGGCATCAAAGGCCGTACATTGGTTGGTAGTATTTATGTCGAAGAAATATGGCGAAAGACACACACTATCCAATCCTGACACTTGGTCCTACTGGCTGTGTTTATTAATAAAATAATTTAAAATATATGTATCTGCATATCGTTAATTTTTCAAAGTTACGCAAAAATTCTCTTTGTTTTTTCAACGGATTTTTATCGAAACTTTTTAATATATAATCTTTTACTCTTTTATTTTATCTGAGCCCTATACGATCACATCAGGAAATAAGTCCAGTTTGGGTGTGCTGGTACGGCCTTCCAGATATTTCGCGCTAATGTGGATATTATATTGGTGCTCTTCTCCCAAATATTCATTGGAGGCGTATATCCCTATGGTCGGTAAATGTGTCCGGTATGGGAGAGTGAGGTGAGGTCCGCCCATTAAAGTTTGGATGTTAGATCTACTTCATCCTCTTCGATTTGGTGGTGGATTGGAGTAGCGAAACTCTTTGCCCCAAAAGTGGATATCACTCCCGAAAATTTGCTATAGTCGGTATATATGTGTGGTTTAGGGAGAGTTTATGAAGTGAGGCGTCCCTAAAACACTTGGTCGTATAACAGATATACATTTGCGCCCCTTTTTGCAATAATCCACAAATATGTTCAGTTTGATGGGTATGTAGGGTGGGGCGGCCACCAACGTATTTACAAACAAACAACCATTTTTACCCATGAACATTCCACTAAGGAAAAGGGGAAAACTTCTCACTTATCAATGAGTGCAGTCGGATTCAAGTTTTAAGCTCAATGATAGGGGGTCTCCTTTTTGTACCCACCACCGAAGGATGGGGGCATATTCAGTTTGTCATTCCGTTTGCAACACATCGAAATATCCATTTCCTACCCTATAAAGTATATATGTTTTTTATCAGCGTAAAAATCTAAGACGATCTAGACATGTACGTCCGTCTATCTATTGAAATCACGCTGCAGTCTTTAAAAATAGAGATATTGAGCTGAAACCTAGCACAGATTCTTTTTTTTGTCCATAGGCAGGTTAAGTTCGAAGATGGGCTTTATCGGATTATATCTTGATATAGACCCCATATAGACCGATCCGCCGATTTAGGGTCTTAGGTCCATCAAAGCCACATTTATTATACGATTTTGCTGAAATTGGGGATAGTGAGTTGTGTTAGCCTCTTCGATATCCTTCATTAGTTTGGCCTAGATCGGTCCAGATTTGGATATAGCTACAATATAGACCGATCCTCCGATTTAGAGTCTGAGGCCCATAAAAGCCACATTTATTATCCGATTTTGCTGAAATTTGGGACAGTGAGTTGTGTTGGGCCCCTCGACATCCTTCATTAGTTTGGCCTAGATCGGTCCTGATTTGGATATAGCTACCATATAGACCGATCCTCCGATTTAGGGTCTTAGGCCCATAAAAGCCACATTTATTATCCGATTTTGCTGAAATTTGGGACAGTGCGTTTAAAGTCTTGGCCCCAAAAAAGGCGCATTTATTATCGATTTAACTGAAATTTGACACATTGGTTTATCTACATCGAGGTTGTATATGGGTCAGATGGGTTTGAACAATGACTTGTACCCATTAGTATTTGGTCCAAATCGGATCATATTTCGATATAACTACTATGGGACATAAGGTATGCAATTTTCACCGGATTTTGACGAAAGTTAGTTTACATATACACCCGAGGTGGTGGGTATCCAAAGTTCGGCCCGGCCGAACTTAACGCCTTTTTACTTGTTATAAAGATATTCAAGGCTACGGGTCTCGTTCAGATTCACACTAATAAATTTTTGTATTGGTTATCTACATTCAAAATTATATTTCAAAGCGACTACTTGGGATACTACATTCTTAAAGATCCGCAGGTCCTTCTGTGTCCATCCCAATTTGAGGGTAACAAGTGTAGTCTACTACCAAAAACCTTTCTTATTTCTGTCCTATTCCATCCTGATCGGCCTTCATATATTGTATTATTTCATATTATTCTTTATTCCTTTTTTTTGGGTAGGATAGGGGGAGGGGGTCATCCTACATGACAGTTTGGCGTAGCATTTATTGGAAGGAGAGGGTCTGTCCCCCCGACGCAAAGAACCTAACGACAATTTATTTGAGTCTTTTATTATCGCAATCTTCTGTCCTGCGGAACGGTAGGATGTGACCCAGATACTTAAATCCTTATACCAACATTCGATTCGAAATATACTTTCTTTTAATTGACATATTATCCCGATCAAACTACATGTCCTATTGAAGGGTATTTAGTGGTTGGGCCGGTCTTAGACTCTATCCTTTGGACATTTATGCCCATTTTAGGGGTTTTTGGATTGGGGAGGCCTCCTAGACACCTTGGACAAAATTCTTATAACAGATGTGTACTCAGTTTCCAAAAATCTTTCGTTTGATACCCATATTCTTCCAATCGTTAAATATGTCCTCTTGAGGGGTTTTGGGGGGTGGGGAGGCACCTCAGACACCAAGGAATAATTTTTTATATCAGCATTGGACTCTACCTTTAAATAGCTTTTGTTTGATATCCATATTTTCCCAATCGGTAAATTTGTCCTGCTGGGGGGTTTTGGGTGGTGGAGACGGCCCTCAGATACCAAAAAATATTTTTTTGTCTCAGATTTGCATTCTACTTTTAAATACCCTTTATTTGATACCAATATTACTCAAAGCGGGTAAAGTGTCTTGTAGGGTGGTGTTTTTGGGGGTGGGGGCCCCCGACGCGTAGGGTAACATTTTATAAATTCGCATTGAAAGCCATTTTGCCCAAAGTGGTGAAAGTATCCTCTTGGGACTTTTTTGGGAGTGGGGAACCCCCGAAACTTAACAGCGAAATTTGTATACCGAATTCGAACTTCGATTGTCCCAATCGGTGCACATGTCCTTTTAAGTGGGTTTTGGGATGGTGGGTGGGTTTTTTTTACCAGTTTCGTTTGGGGTACCATAAGTGGCATACAAAATTTGGCTTAAATCGGTGCACCCATCTCTGAGATCTGGCGTTTTTCAAAATTGAGGTATGAGGTGGTGCGATT
This sequence comes from Stomoxys calcitrans, assembly GCF_963082655.1. Classification (NCBI taxonomy): domain Eukaryota; kingdom Metazoa; phylum Arthropoda; class Insecta; order Diptera; family Muscidae; genus Stomoxys; species Stomoxys calcitrans. The sequence continues at coordinate 102,312,014 of NC_081552.1, forward strand.
TAAGCGAAATTTTGTGTGCTCTAGTATAGTAACCTACAAACAAAAATTTGGTATCCATATTTCGGATGGGGTACCATGGTGGGCGCCCCACCCCAAAACCTACAAAATATATATATACACCAATCACGACAACATGGAATTCAAATGAAAGGTATTTTAGAATAGAAAACTTATCTGATATCCAATTGTCGGACCAAGTGTTTGGGGGACCACCCCAACCCCTAAAACTCCACTAAATCGAACATATTTACCAACCATGGCAATATGGGACTCAAATGAAAGGTATTTGCGAATAAAATACGAATCTGATATTCAAATTTGGGACATATTGTAGTTTCTGGGGGTCCACCCCTTCCCCAAACAGGGTTTATTTGCTGACCATGGCAATATGATGCTTAAATAAAAGGTATTTGAGTGTAGAATACAAATCTGATATACAGATGTGGGACCAAGTGTTTAAGGGCCACCCATCCCCGAGAACATCCCCCATAGAAGCCAAATTTACGACCATAGCAATATGGGGCTCAAATGAAAGGTCTTTGGGACTAAAGCACGAATCAGATATCAATGTTCGGGAAAAGTGTCTATGGAGCCACCCCATTCCTACAACACCACCCAAATAGGAAGTATTTGCTGGCCATTGCAATATGAGGCTCAAATAAAAGTTTTTTTTAGAGTATAACACGAATCTGATATATATTTTCAAAGCCAAGTCACAGTGGCCGCCCCATCCACCAAAGCATCCTCAAACCGTTCACGTTTGCCGACTATGAAAAAATGGAGCTCAAATGAAAGGTATTTGGGAGTAGACCATGAATCTGATATCAACATTAGAGACCAACGGTCTAGGGGACGTCCCACCACCATAACAACCCCCAAATAGGACGTAATATTTACTCACCAAGACAATTTGGGTCTTCAGGACAGTGGATATTTTTAGTTTTTAGGGCCCCAAACCGGACATATTTGCTGGCTTTTGAAATAAGGGATTTAAATGAATGGTATTTGAGATTAGAAAACGAATTTGATATCCAATTTTAAGGCCAATGCCAATATGGGGTTCAAATAAATGATAGATAGATATATGAGAATAGAGCACGTTGCTGATATATGTTCAGGGCTTGGTGGTTGGGGGACCACCCCACTCCCGAAAACACCCCTAAATCGGGCATATTTACCCACCATGTCAATGTAGGGCTTAAATGAAAGGAATTGGGGGGGGGGGGGGTAAAGCAAGAATTGATACCCACTCTCGGGACCAATTTTTTACTGACAATCGCAAATAAAGGTATTTGGGAGTAGAACACGAATTTGATATCCAAATGTAGGACCACGTATTTAGGGCATCACCCCTTCCCCAAAACACCCCCCATAGGGTAAACATTTTACGACCATGCCAAAATGTGGCTCAAATAAAAGGTATTTGAGATTAGAAAACGAATTTCATAACCTATTTTGGGCCATGTGTTTGGGGGATGTCTCATCCCGTAAACTCCCCTCAAAACCAATGGCAATATGGGGTTTAAAAAAATGGTATTTGAGAGAAGAGCACGATGCTGATATTTTTTCAGGGCCAAGTGTCTGGGGTGTGCTCTTTAATAGCCGAAAATAAATAAAAGAAGGCGCAGCGGAGCGGGCCCGGTCCATCTAGTAGTTTATAAAGCCTTCATATCTTTTGGTGATACGACTGTAAATGTTTTTCTTTGAGGGCTTGTTATTACCTTATCCTACTGCCTAGGCTTTATTACGATACTTCGCAAGTGTTTGAAAGAACTTTCGAAGCAAAGAAAGGCCTTCCTTTCAGTATGACTCAGACTAAAAATGGTATTGAAAGCAAAACGGTTATGTGAGATTGTAGGCCCGAATAAAGGCACACAAATCTCCACTATGCACGCAAAATAGCCAGTGTGGCTACCAATTTGTGATAACCTTTAATGGCACCACACAAATCAGCTGTGGTAGGTGATATGCTATCGAGAAACATTTTTATTTTACTCTGGGCGAAGTGTATCAGACTCATATTTGACAAATTGATGTTGTATAGCTCTAACCTATTTAATTGTCGCGTGGTGTTGTTAAGCACCCAATCGACCAGGCAATGATATGATAACAAAGTTATTGGCAAGCGACGAAGATTGTAATCAGTCGATGCACGTTTGTTTAGACGGGCAAGCCTAAATTTAAAACAATCTCCAACAATTGGAATCTTATCACTACTTCAATTATGCTTTTGAAAAAAAAAAAACAAATTTCTTGTTTAATTTCTTGGTTGTAGATTAGGGCTTGCCTTTGTATTAAGCGCAGATATAAATAAATAAATAAATAAATAAAACGAAGAGTAGAAAATTCTACAACATACCTTTCATTATGCACTTGTTGCAGCAGTGGATGGCTGGAATTTTGAAGTGCCTTATGAGTCAATTTTTCGATTGGGAACCTTATCAGTTGACACAGCAGGCACCACCAGCACCGCTGACTGGCGACCGAGACTTCCTATTACATTTGAGGTGGTCTGGTCGCTGACTATGGGCATGTGAGCATCTTGTGGAAAACTGAATACCATTTTCCATTGATTTCTATTTAAAAATAACCTCGTCAACACTATAAAAAGACTAAAACGTCTGGACTAAAATAAAATCATGCCGAAACGACCAACTTTTCAATAGAAAACACATCACTTGATGAGAACGTGATCGCAACATCGAGAAACATATTAGTTTCAGTGAAACAGTGATTGAACTATGGTTGGGGGTTAGTTCGTTCAATTCTCAGCAAAAGCTCTAATTCTTTTGCTGAGAATTGATAAAGATGCTTTAAAAGGTTGCCTTAAGAAAACAATGGCTTTCTTAATGAAAAGCAATTATCAACATATCTTTTTCTTGGCAAAAAGAACAAGTATTTAAGAACTGAAATAAGCGGCATGATTAGTTGGTAGCGTGTTCAGTTTAGTACTGCACAGGTCGTGGGTTAGTTTTCAAACAGGGTCTTCTATTGCTTGTATTTATACCCTACACCACTGTTGTGGTACAGGGTATAATAACTAAGTGCATTTGTTTGTAACACCCAAAAGGATGAGAGATAGACCCATTGATAAGTATACCGATCAACTCAGAATCACTTTTTGATTCCAGTCCGTCTGTCTGCGCGTCTGTCCATGTTAATTTGTGTACAAACTACAGGTCGCAATTTTCACCCGATCGTCTTCAAATTTGGTACAGACATATTTTTCGACCTAGAGACGAAGTCTATTGAAATTGAAAAAAATTGGATCAGATTTAGATATATCTCCCATATATATGTTCGTCCGATTTGCAATAATAATGCCATAAAAAAGTCATTTGTTAACCGATTCTCTCGAAATTTGGCAGGAAGGATTTTCTTATGACTCTCGACATATATACTCTCGATATATATATATATATATATATATATATATATATATATGCGATGCCTTCCTCGACAACTACCACAATATATGAGAAGTTTTCTTGAAATCGGTTCATATTTAGATATAGCTCCCATATATATGTTCGTCCGATTTGCAGTAATAATGCAATAATATTATCACTTGTTAACCCATTCTCTCGAAATTTGGCGGGACGGATTTTCTTATGACTCTCGACATTACTGGTGAATTTCATAGAAATCGCTTCAGATTTAGATGTACCTCTCATATATATATCGCTCGAATTTCACTCCTAGAACCATTGCAATTTTTCCAAAACTTTGTACAACGCCTTGCTCGAAGACTACCACATTATTTGAGAAGTTTGCTGAAATCGGTTCAGAATTAGATATAGCTCTTATATATATATTCGTCAGATTTTTGGCAATTTGCAATAATGTTGTACCGCAGTTATAACAGTTTGAACATATTTGCTCGCCGAGGTCCATCAAAATTGGTTCATAATTGGATATTGCTCCCACATTTTACCTATAGGGTAGGTGTAGGGTATTATACAGTCGGCACCGCCCGACTTTTGCCCTTCCTTACTGGTTTCGAAGTGTATCTGTTTAACAGGCCAACACATTCACTTAAACTAGAGTCTTATTCAGATAAATCCTCAAAGAAATAAGGACCTAAATTGGTACCCATTCTACTTGCCGGTTTTCATTCATTCAGACAGTGACCTATCATGACCGACACGATTAGTGAGACTTCCATTCTAGCCAACAGCATTAAATCGGTAACCCACTTGAAGATTACATTGAGCCACATAATCACCTTCAATCATCAAGGATCACCTCACACTACAGGGATTGGGTAATCATGGGTTTTTTGGTTCCTTTTCGAAAGTGTTTTGAGAGATAACGAAACAATCCATGTCAAATTATGTTGATTGGTTGAAAATTTATAGATCGGTCTACATATATACAATGTAGGCTAAGGAAGCTCCTCTCATTCTATGTTGTAGAGCAGGATATATTTTAGTTTTGAACAACTTACTTGCTGCATAAACTACGTTCTACGACCAGCTTTGAAATCGGTTCATATTTAGATATAGCTCCGATATATATGTTCGTCCGATTTGCAGTAATAATGCAATAATATTATCACTTGTTAACCCATTCTCTCGAAATTTGGCGGGACGGATTTTCTTATGACTCTCGATATTACTGGTGAATTTCATAGAAATCGCTTCAGATTTAGATGTACCTCTCATATATATATCGTTCGAATTTCACTCCTAGAACCAGTAGAGCAGGATATATTTTAGTTTTGAACAACTTACTTGCTGCATAAACTACGTTCTACGACCAGCTTTGGATCTGTAGATCTACAGAGATGTATCAGTAAAGGGACAACCCAAAGAGCTGTATTGTCTCCACTACATTGAATTATAGCCATGAGTAATATATGCATAAACGACCCTGAAAGAAATTGGTGTAAAATTGCAAGCGTATCAAAGGTGGTCCGTATGACGTGATTTTGGTTCAATTGTCACAAAGTTGTAGATATTATATATAACAAGTAAAAGCGTGCTAAGTTCGGCCGGGCCGAATCTTATATACCCTCCACCATAGATCGCATTTGTCGAGTTCTTTTCCGGGCATCTCTTCTTTGGGAAAAAAGGATATGAGAAAAGATTTCCTCTGCTATTAGAGCGATATCAAGATATGGTCCGGTTTGGACCACAATTAAATCATATGTTGGAGACCTGTGTAAAATGTCAGCCAATTCGAATAAGAATTGCGCCCTTTGGGGGCTCAAGAAGTAAAATAGAGAGATCGATTTATATGGGAGCTGTTTCGGGCTATAGACCGATTCAGACCATAATAAACACGTATGTTGATGGTCATGAGAGAATTTCAAAATTCAAATTTCAGGCAAATCGGATAATAATTGCGACCTCTAGAGGCTCAAGAAGTCAAGATCCCAGATCGGTTTATATGACAGCTATATCAGGCTATGAACCGATTTGAACCATACTTGGCACAGTTGTTGGATATCATAACAAAACAAGTCGTGCCAAAATTCATTCAAATCGGATAAGAATTGCGCCCTCTAGAGGCTCAAGAAGTCAAGACCCAAGATCGGTTTATATGACAGCTATATCAGGTTATAGACCGATTTGAACCACACTTTGCATAGTTATTGGATATCATAACAAAACACGTCTTGCGAAATTTCATTCCAATCGGATAAGAATTGCGCATTCTAGAGGCTCAAGAAGTCAAGACCCAAGATCAGTTTATATGGCAGCTATATAACGATAACAACTCATAGTTTTTCATACAATTATGGATCAGAAGCTGAAACTTCTAACACCTTCTTCCATGTGTGGTGCACCTGTCGGTATAAAGCGCCTTGGTAACCGAATAGCGAATAAAAAGCTCCATTACTCTCACGCAGAAAAATCCTAAAATCCCTTTCGATCTATCTAGAGGCTCGTACAAAATTGGTGCCGATATCTGAGAAAATAGCATGTTGGCATCCACGTCTATCTACAAACCGGTGAAAAACCGCAACAAAATTCGCAGTTGAAAGGTCGGAGACGGCCTCCAGATGCATACATTTCGTGGAAAAGCATACAAATATGCATACGTACCCCTTAGTAATTCTTCAATATCTTCCAGTAAATGATTTAACCTCAAGTGGACCTTCTACTCCAGAAGTGGCAAACGGGCGGTCTAGAATAGTTCTCTCCGGGGGGAGCGCGGCCATGTTTCTATTCGAAGTATGCACATCATCAGTTGGTCGCCCCCGTGTACTGAGATTATGAGTACAAACTCGATCATTAATTTCGCAAAACGACTGCGGTATGGCAATATTATCGGCTATCTCTTTATATATAACAACGTAGGAGAACGAGCCAAACGACCGCTCATTTTCATTACACCGACCTCATCAATAAAGGCGTTCAAAGGCACTACAGTACTGCCAGAATCCAACGCCTACTTCTTGAGTAAACAGAAATGTTCGCTCGCATAGTAAGCCTTTTGAGCCAAAATCGCAAAACTAATCCTAACATCTTTTATCTCTGAACTAGTGGCACTTGAACCATCAAATCGATGTCTCCCCTTATGCAATGGGTGAGTATTTCGGAAAATCGAAAAATATAAGAAAATATACGCAAACCACGATCAAGCAAAGAAAAACGCTCCAAAATATCTTCACAGTCCCGACAGAAGGAAAAATGGCTTTTCACCGGGTGCAATTCGATATCGGTATCCAAGGGCGATAAATTCCGAATCGATCACTGATCGTGATCCATTCAAAACCAAGGAGGTTCGTTCCACCGAGTTTTGAACCAACCAAATCTGACGGTGATACCCTCAGCTGCCCAAATCGGCAGGGTTATCCTCGGATCTGACATGGTACCAGTTATGTGTACCCACGTTCTCTTGAATTCTGCACACGCAAAAGTATTCCAGGTGCACGGCATCTTCTTCAGCCAGGCCAGGACGATTGTCGAATCCGCCCAGCAAAATATCTGGTATAAGGGTATGTCGATGTCCGCGACTATCTATTTCAGAAGCTCCGAAGCTAAAACCGCGTAGCACTATTCGAGGCGAGGCATCGAAACCGAGTTTATGGGTGCCACACAGGCCTTGCGGGCAAGCAAATGAGAAGATATTTCACCGTAAGCGCTCCTAATCAGACGGTAAGCCACCCCAGCGTATGCCTTCTGGGAAGGATCCGAAAAAATATGCAGTTCAGCCAAACCAGTGTAAAACCTAACAAAAGTCTGCCATTCATCTTTAGTGGAAGTGAGAAGTGCCTCATCCCAACCTATGATGTCCAACCAAATCCTCTGCATCAGAATCTTCGCGACAATGATAATAGGGATCATGGGATCGAATAGCTTGAATATACATGGCAATATCTCCGGCTGCGTATAATTAATCCCCCGTTAAATGGGCTCAACATCAATGAACAAGTAAAAGCGTGCTAAGTTCGGCCGGGCCGAATCTTACATACCCTCCACCATGGATCGCATTTGTCGAGTTCTTTTCCCGGCATCTCTTCTTAGGCAAAAAAGGATATAAGAAAAGATTTGCTCTGCTATTAGAGCGATATCAAGATATGGTCCGGTTTGGACCACAATTATATTATATGTTGGATACCTGTGTAAAATATCAGCCAATTCGAAGTAAAATAGAGAGATCGATTTATATGGGAGCTGTATCGGGCTATAGACCGATTCAGACCATAATAAACACGTATGTTGATGGTCATGAGAGGAACCGTCGTAAAAAATTTCAGGCAAATCGGATAATAATTGCGACCTCTAGAGGCTCAAGAAGTCAATATCCCAAGATCGGTTTATATGGCAGCTATATCAGGTTATGAACCGATTTGAACCTGAATTGACACAGTTGTTGAGAGTAAGAATTAAATACGTCATGCAAAATTTCAGCCAAATCGCATAGGAATTGCGCCCTCTAGAAGCTCAAGAAGTCAAGTCCCCAGATCTGGTTATATGACAGCTATAGCAGGTTATAAACAGTTGTTGGATATCATAACAAAATACCTCGTGCAAAAATTCATTCAAATCGGAGAAGAAATGCGCACTCTAGAGGCTCAAGAAGTCAAGACCCAAGATCGGTTTATATGACAGCTATATCGGGTTTTGGACCGATTGGAAACATACTTGGCACAGTTGTTGGATATCATAACAAAACACGTCGTGCAAAATTTCATTCCAATCGGATAAAAATTGCGCACTCTAGAGGCTCAAGAAGTCAAGACCCAAGATCGGTTTAGATGGCAGCTATATCAGGTTATAGACCGATTTAAACCATACTCGGCACATTTGTTGAATATCATAACAAAACACGTCGTGCAAAATTTCATTCCAATTGAATAAGAATTGCGCACTCTAGAGGCTCAAGAAGTCAAGACCCAAGATCGGTTTATATGGGAGCTTTATCAAAACATGGACCGATATGGCCCATTTACAATACCAACCGACCTACACTAATAAGAAGTATTTATGCAAAATTTCAAGCGGCTAGCTTTACTCCTTCGGAAGTTAGCGTGCTTTCGACAGACAGACGGACGGACATGGCTAGATCGACATAAAATGTCACGACGATCAAGAATATATATACTTTATGGGGTCTCAGACCAATATTTCGAATAGTTACAAACAGAATGACGAAATTAGTATACCCCCCATCCTATGGTGGAGGGTATAAAAATGCATCCAACTGCGCGTTCGACCTAATGTACAAAACTCTCTGCAGTGGCGTATATAAGGGATCGACGCGGATCTGGAGATACATCTGCATAATATCGCAATTGAACTCGTACCGAAATAATCGCCACCTAAAAATCTTAAGGAGAAGGTCAATTGCCGTCCCTAGAAAAACCGAACGATTTTGCGTAATATTGAATGTCTGTCGACCCTTCGAAGAGCACTCGGACCAGCCAAGGCCGACGCGAACCTATGTTGGGAGACGAAGACTTCCGAGAACGATCACCCGAACCATCAGTCGAATTCGTAGTCTGAGCAATGACTGATGCACTGGTAGAATTACCCGTCGAACCAACTTCGCGGTGGAGCATCGTATGGTGCGTTTTCTTGCAAATAGCGCACGAATTATTGCACGTACAGTCTTTAAGACCATGGCCACGCGACGGTCAATTCACTCAACAGATGCCTCTTTACAAGAGAATATCTTTCCTGTACAGAGAGACAGCGGAACTTAGCACATCCTCATAGAAGATGATTCTGTCTAGGGCAAATTGGGAAAGATGATTCTGTCCCACCCCTTATTTTTATACCCACCACCGAAGGATGGGGGTATATTCATTTTGTCATCCCGTTTGCAACACATCGAAATATCCATTTCCGACCCTATAAAGTATATATATTCTTGATCAGCATAAAAATCTAAGACGATCTAGCCATGTCCGTCCGTCTGTCCGTCTGTCTGTTGAAACCACGCTACAGTCTTTAAAAATAGAGATATTGAGCTGAAATTTTGCACAGATTCTTTTTTTGTCCATAAGCAGGTTAAGTTCGAAGATGGGCTATATCGGAATATATCTTGATATAGCCCCCATATAGACCGATCCGCCGATTTAGGGTCTTAGGCCCATAAAAGCCACATTTATTATCCGATTTTGTTGAAATTTGGGACAGTGAGTTGAGTTAGGCCCTTCGACATCCTTTGTCAATTTGGCTCAGATCGGTCCAGATTTGGATATAGCTGCCATATAGACCGATCCTCCGGTTATGGGTCTTAGGCCCACAAAAGCCACATTTATTATCCGATTTTGATGAAATTCGGGGCAGTGAATTGTGTTAGGCCCATCGACATCCTTCGTTAATTTGGCTCAGATCGGTCCAGATTCGGATATAGCTGCCATATAGATCGATCCTCCGATTTATGGTGTAAGGCCCATAATAGCCACATTCATTATCCGATTTTGCTGAAATTTGGGACAGTGAGATGTGTTAGGCCCTTTGACATATTTCTTCAATTTGGTCCAGATCGGTTCAAATTTGGATATAGCTGCCATATAGACCGATTTCTTGATTTATGGTTTTGGGCCCATAAAATGCTCATTTATTGCCCGATGTCCCCGAAATTTGGATCAGTGAGTTAAGTTAAGTCCCTTGACATACTTCTGCAATATCGCACAGATCGGTCCAGATTTGGATATAGCTGCCATATAGACCGATATCTAGGTTTTAGGTTTTGGGGCCATAAAAGACGCATTTATTGTCCGATGTCGCTGAAATTTGAGACAGTGAGTTTGGTTAGGCTCTTCGAAGTCCTTCTTCAATTTTCCCCAGATCGGTCCAGACTTGAATATAGCTGCCATATAGACCGATCTCTAGATTTAAGGTTTAGGGCCCATAAAAGAGGCATTTATTGTCCGATTTCGCCGAAATTTGGGACAGTGCTTAGTGTTAGGCTCTTCGACATATTTATGCAACTTGGCTCAAATCGGTAACGATTTGGATATAGCTGCCATGTAGACCGATATCTCGATTTAAAGTCTTGGCCCCATAAAAGGCGCATTTATAATCCGATTTCACTGAAATTTGACACAGTGCCTTATGTTCGGCTTTTCGACATCCGTGTCGTATATAGTTCAAATCGGTATGAGGTATATGAGTATAAGGTATGAAATTTTCACCGAATTTTGATGAAAGGTGGTTTACATATATACCCGAGGTGGTGGGTATCCAAAGTTCGGCCCGGCCGAACTTAACGCCTTTTTACTTGTTTAAAATCGAAAATTGTCAAAATTCTTTTCTTACTGCGAATTTGGTAAAAACAGCCTATTATTATTTTTTTTTTGAAAATTGTGGTCGTTATTGGGTGCAGGAACTGACCCATCGGCGGAGGCATTTGGTCATTAAGTCAGAGCAGTATTTTGAATTCAAAGCCATCTAAGTGTGATTATAGTTTTATAGTGAAAGTTTCGCCAAATCAGATTCAGTATTTTGATGAAATTTTTATACCCACCACCATAGGATGGAGGTAAACTAATTTTGGCGCTCTGTTTGTAACATCTCGAAATATGCGTCTAAGACCCCATAATCGTCGTGACATTTTAAGTCGAATTAGCCATGTCCGTCCGTCCGTCTGTCTGTCGAAAGCACGCTAACTTTTAAAGGAGTAGAGCTAGCCGCTTGAAATTTTGCACAATTACTTTTTATCAGTGTAGGTCGGTTGAGATTGTAAATGGGCCAAATCGGTCCATGTTTTCATACACTGCCATACAAACCGATATTGGGACTTGATTTCTTGAGCCTCTAGAGGGCGCAATTCTTGTCCGATTTGACTGAAATTTTGTGTTTTGATATCACTTCCACAACTGTGCGAAGTATGGTCATAATCGGTCTATAACCTGATATAGATGCCATATAAACCGATCTTAGGTCTTGAATTTTGAGCCTCTAGAGAGCGTAATTCTGATCCGATTTGGCACAAATTTTGTAAAACGGCTCCTCCCATGGCCTTCAACATGCTTGTGCAATATGGTTAGAATCGATCTATAGCTTGATACAGCTCCCATATAAACAGATTTCCCGATTTCGCTTCTTGAGCCCCGAATCGGACTATAACTTAATATTGCTGCTCCTCCGTCCTTATTCACTATACTTTACTTGCCTAAAAACTGATACTGCGCAAAGAACTCGACAGATGCGACCGTGGTGGAGGGTATAAAAGATTCGGCCCGGCCGAACTTAGCATGCTCTTACATGTTTTATTTGCGCTCATTTTTGCTCACGAAGATTTCTCTTTATGATTTCAATAGGATATTGTTTGTGTCTTAGTTCTTAGTTCACTCCAGGACAAATTTCGTGAAGGTCGTCCAAAATCAGTTGTTGCAAAAAGCATTGATAGTGTGCGCCAACTGATATTGAAAGATCGTCATGTGACCTACCGTGAGATTGAGACAACCTTTGGCATTAGTGAGACCACCATACATTTAATATTGCATGAACATTTGAACGTCAAAAAAATTTGTTTGCGTTGGATCCCACACAATTTGTCATCGCTCAAAAAAAAGACTCGTGTCGATTGGTCGAAAGAAATGCTTCAAAAATCGCGGTGCTTCGAAACACGTGTATGACATCGTGACAGGTGATGAATCGTGGATTTACGCGTATGAACACGAAAGTAAACAGCAGTCGACTGTATGGGTGTTCCAAGGTGAGGCAAATTCAACAAAAGTTGGTAGCGCACGAAGTACTTCCAAGCAAATGATCGCCTGTTTTTGCGGAAAAACTGGATATGTCGCAATCGTACCACTAAAACAACGCAGAACAGTCAATTCTGAGTGGAACACAACCATTAGTTTGCCAATTGTCTTCCAAGAAATCAGGAAAACCAACCGCTGAAGACGGATCACTCTTCACCACGACAATGTGAGCTCTCACACATCGGCGATCAGCCAAAGATAGCTTGTCTGTGCTTCACAGCCGGCTTGGTTCTGAATTAAAGTTGCAAAACGATTTCTGTTGACGCTGTGAGGACGTCGATCAGATAAATTTTACGTATTTATTTGATCGAAGGAATGAAAATGCTGCCAATCATATTTTATTGTAATATATTTAATATACTCCAATTGACAATATAATTGTAGCCGTTGAGTGGAGCGAACGTGTTTTTATTTCACTCCTCAAAGAAAAAATATACGTATCTCAGAATAGGGACTACCTATGACGAAAAATTCTAAAGTCTTTTTGGATTAGGCTAGAAATGGACTCCAAAGTCCAAACAGCTGCGGTGGTAGCGTCAGACCGTAGCATGTTGTTCAACCGTCCTATTGGTGTGGGTGCCTTGGCACCTGTAGTCGATAGTAATACTTAAAGCGCACAACTTAGTTGTCAGACTAATTAATGATGGAGAGACGGATAAACCAGAGGGATGCACAGTTCGTCCCCAGCCTTTAAGTAAAGGTGGTGTTTCCGACTCGGATTCAGACAGTGACGGTGTCAACGAAATAGTCATCACAGCCGAATCGAGAGATGAGGGCATCGGGATGACGGCAGAAGTGAACGATGGCTTTGTTAAGCTCACAAGCAGATCAAGAAAGCGATCCGGGACACGACGAAGGAGACAGAGGAGTATGTACCGGCAGCGCAATCGGGCGAAAGTGCAGGATGCTGGAAGGGATAGAACAGATATTCCAAGCACTTCTACGTAAACTGGAAAGAGAATCAGATCTCCCGAAGAGCATAACACTGCTAAAAGATAAAGAGATCTCCGTACTTAAGTACTCTGGGAAAACCAAGCCAGCCATCCCGCAATGGAGACTCCAGACAGTGTCTTGCGGAGGTAGGCAAAGTCGGAACAGGAACGAAGGAAGCGCGCACGGCCACTAAGTCTTCATGGAGGACTGTGAATCCCAAAAGGAGTCCACAGCCATCACGGTTGGGGAAGATGGTCGCTGAGAAAGATAAGCAGTCGCCCTCTTAAGCCATAGTGGCAGGGAAGCACAACAGAGATGAACTGACTTATGCAGTCATCAATATCGGCAGTGCATCCGGTAGGATTTTACCAAATCATCGGTCACAAGTGGAGGATCTGGTTAAAGAGCGAATTTTCGAAGATGTGTGGAACTCTGTAGAGGGTCCACCCATACAAATGATGAGCTGCGGATATAGAGGGGACATCTTTACGCTGCGTTTTGCGTCGGCGGAATGTATTGATACCGTCAAAGAGCTCTTCAGAGGTATCCACGCTCCTTGGGAGGGCGCAAAGCTCGACCTGGAGAGAAAGATGGACATCCTCCGGCTCTCAAAGGTGATGGTCTTCATCAAGGGATGGGGCAGTAAATTTGCGACGGATCGCATGTTGGTATTCTTGGGCAAGCAAAACCAAGGTTTGGTCGCAGAATAGTGGGAGGACTTCCACTGGGAGGAGAAGGAGGAAGGAACTCTCCTTGTGGTTGGCATTGATCAAGTCTCCATGACATGTTTGGCTAAGACTGAAGGCATGGAGCACTACGGGAGCAAAACTGTCTTTTTCAAGATTGGGAAGACTAGGATAGGCAGAAATTTTCATTATGCGACATCAGGTCGTGCAGTGGCAGGTGACCCAACAACGCCCAACGAACAGGTGGCCGACAACGAGACAATCATGTCATCTCTCAGCGCAGCGACAGGAGTCTCAATTCAACCCAACGAACAGGAAGCCGACGATGGTACCATCAAATACTCTCAAGAAGCCCATTTACTTAAGATTTGGAAGACTAAGATAGGCAAAGATCCTAGCATTGGAACATCAGGCAGTACAAGGAAACTCAAGGCAGCCTAGCGAACAGGGACTCGACGATTGCCATTGCCGACTTTATAAGGATTCGGAAGACTGGGATAGGCAAGGAATCAAATACGATGATATCAGACAGTGCAGTGACAGGAAAGTCTATGTAATCTTCAGAACAGGGAGCAGACGATGAGACCATCACCTACTCCCAAGATGTCCATCTACTGGAGGACCAATGATTGGGGACATCCAGATAAACCTCAACCGGAGCGAGACTACTACACACGCTCTGTTGGAGAAAATCAACTCAGGAGCCATGGACGACCCGGAATAAAGTTTCTGGACTGAACAATATCAACGACCAATTATTCTATGCTAACACTGGAACTCGGCCGAGGACCTGCGTTATTTGTCATGAGAATTTTATATTTCCCACAGAGTTGTCAACGTCGGATGCAACAGTGGTGATACAGGGAGACGGTGGAGCATACCTGGCATCATTTTATCTGCATTTCGACTCTCCGACACCACCATCCACGTTGGAACTGCAACGGCTGGTGAGGAAAGCAGCACAAACAGGAAACGAGGTACTTATAGGGTGCGATGCGAACTCTCACCACATTTGGTGGGGTAGTACCAACACTAATAACAGTGGACAAGCCCTGGCAGAGTTCTTGAATACTAAGGATCTAATAACAATAATGGTAACACTGCTACCTTTATTAATAGGATAAGGAAAGATGTATTAGATGTGACGATATGTTCGGAAAATCTAATCGATGAGGTTCAGTATTGGAGGGTCTCCATGGAGCATTCATTCTCTGATCATTGCTACATTAGGTTTAGAATAGGATGGCGTGCCGAATCCGATAAGCTTTCGGAATAAATTGAAAACCAACAGGACAAAATTCGATAGGGGTCCCTCGAAGATGGTTATCCTCTTCGGGAAAAGAAATCAACCCAAGAAAAACCCTGGAAGACCTGGGAGATTCGCAATATTGGAATGAGGTCCGCAGACTTTTAAACAGCGCACGTCGTAAAAAAGCGGAGGTTTACTGCGATGTGTACTACACACGGCTCAAGGAATACAATAAGATTACCTGATTGGCAAAACCTGCCTCCTGGAAGCTTTTCTGCGAACAGGTCGATAGCGTTAATCACGCCGCCAAGATAAAAAAGTTTCTCTCACAATCCCATGTCCAAACTGAATCTTTAGTAGACGACATGGGAGTGAGAGCAGCGACAACGGAGGACATGTTGAGGCTTTTGATGAAAACTCTTTTTCCACAGGATACGACGAGACTCACGGAGACACCGGAATCTTGGAATAATGATGTTGATCGCAGGTTTATAATTACGGAATTTATGGTGAAGGAATCCTTGAGGAGCTTCCAACTATTTAAATCACCTGGACCTGATAAAATATTTCCGGGGATACTACAGAAGGAGGCTGACTATCTGGCACCCCATTTGGCCAATATTTTCACAGCGTGCCTGGGACTTGCATATACTCCGAAATCCTGGTATTTATACCCAAGCGCGGCAAGGCATGTTATGCGACACCAAAGGCCTACAGACCCATAGGCCTTACGTCCTTTCTACTCAAAACCATGGAACGTATTGTAACAGCATGATAAAGACTATGACATCCAGCGAAATGCTCAGATACCAGCAGCATGCCTATATCAAGGGAAGGTCGCTGGTGACTGCCTTGCACATGGTTGTGCATAAAATAGAAGAATCCTTCGATGCCAAAATGTACAGAAATGCATTGACATCGGGGGGACTTTTAACAATGTGCGGAGCGACACACTGATCCAATCCTTAGACCAGTACCGGGTGGACCCGGTCCTTAGAGACTGGATAAATCATATGCTAAGGAACAGGTGGACACATTGTGTGTCTCATGGCATAAATATAAGGGAGAAAGTGGCACAAATCACTCCACAGGGGGGCATTTTATCGCTATTCTTATGGGTGACCACCACAAATGACCTATGACGGATGCTGTCTGAGGAGGGACTTGAACCCGTCTGCTACACAGACGATGTTATAATACTTGTAAGGGGTAAGGATCCGAACGTGCTATGCAGAAGGGCCGAAAGGGTCTTGCATATGGCATATGACTGGGCTAGACCCAGAGGTCTCAATGTTAACCCAGAGAAGACTGAAATTGTTGAAGAAAGAGAATGAACAACCTAATATACTACTTTGTATTGAATATTTAAAACAGAACATAGTTTGTTTGCTTTTGTAAATTTGTCATATTGTATAAATAGAAAAAATAAATTTTTTATTCGTTGTAAAACTCTTAACATAATAACAGGTTATGGGCCCTTCCGCGTTTTAAGATCGAAAATAAGGGTAATTCTGTGATTTATAACGAGGTCTTGAGCACAAGATGGCAACGAATATGCAATTGGAAAAACGTCGTGGAAGTGAAAACTTTGAAGACTGGAAGTTTGCAGTTGAGGCATATTTCCAAATGAAAGGTCTGTGGAAATCCCTTCAAGACACAGAAGAAAAAGAGGATAAGAATATTCAAGCAAAGGCGGAATTAATCTTATTGGTTGACAAATCTGTTTATCCCCATATCCGAGAATGTGGTAGTGCGAAGGAAATTTGGACTGCATTAGCCACAGTTTATGAAGACAATGGTTTGGTAAGGAGAGTTGGATTAATTCAAAAATTCTGCTCAACAAAATTGAAAGATTGCACAAACGTTGAAGAATATGTGAATGAAATAATCAACTCCGCCCATAAATTGCGAGCTGTTGGACTTCATATGGATGAAGAATGGATTGGATCAATGCTTCTGGCTGGATTGCCCGACGAGTATAAGCCAATGATTATGGGAATCCAAAGTTCAGGTATTAAGATTACAGGAGATGCCATAAAACTAAAGATATTGCAGGATGTTAAGATTGAAGGAACCGAAATGCCGCTTGCAGGTAACAAAAATAACAAAGGACCAAAATGTTACAATTGCAATCAATATGGTCATATTGCTGCCAAATGTCCTAGCAAGTCAATCAAGAAAACATTTAAAAAATACGAGAGCGGAAATTCTGCGATGGGAGCTTTTTCGGTACGTAATCTAAATAACAATGACTGGTTTTTTGATTCGGGTGCAACTGCCCACATGTGTTCAAGTTCGGAATTGTTTAGTAGTCGATATGAAGAAAAGAAAACAGAAGTAATAACTGCAAATAACACCACAATGAGTGTTGATGGAATTGGAAATGTTGACATGGTTTCGGCAGTAGGAAACTCCAGGGAAAACGTTTCGTTCAAAGATGTTCTTCATGTTCTTGATTTGTGCATTAACCTACTGTCAGTTTCAAAAATTGTTGAAAACGGATACAAAGTTGTATTTAACGGAAAAGGTTGCAAAGTTATCAATGATAGTGGCAAAACCATTGTTACTGGAGATTTGGTAGATGGAATGTTTCGTATGAATATTTCAAGTAACAAATCTATGATATCTCAAAGAAAAGTTGAAGAAAGCAATTTGTGGCATAAGCGAATCGGCCATGTAAATAATGAAACGTTGAGAAAAATGGCTTCAGGAGCTGTTCTAGGTGTGAACTGTGAAATAAGCAATGATAACTGCATCTCTTGCTTAAAAGGTAAGATATCAAGAAATCCTTTTAACGACACGGGAACAAGAGTTGGTGGTACACTAGATTTAATACATACTGATCTCTGTGGTCCAATGGAGACATCTTCAATTGGTGGTTCGCAATATATTCTTACATTTATCGACGACTTCTCAAGAAAAGTATTTATTTATTTTTTGAAACGAAAATCTGAGGTTGCTGATAAGTTTGTTGAATTCAAAAATTATGTTGAAAATCAAACAGGAAGAAAAATTAAATCCTTAAGAAGTGACAACGGCACAGCATTTTGCAATGGAAAAATGAAGCGGATAATGATTGACAACGGCATTTATCATCAGACTACGGTACCATATTCACCTCAGCAAAACGGTGTATCCGAAAGAATGAACCGTACCATAGTTGAAAAAACGAGATGTCTTTTAGCTCAGTCTTGTTTGCCAAAAAAGTTTTGGGCTGAAGCAGCAAACACCGCAGTTCATTTAATTAACCTGATTCCAACCAAAATACTCATCGGTGTTTCGCCGGAAGAGGTTTGGTCTGGTAAAAAACCTTGTTTAAAGTATCTGAGAGTTTTTGGATGCAAAGCCGTGATACACATCCCTAAACAAAAAAGGAAGAAGCTGGATTTAAAGGCGAAAGAAGCAATATTTGTTGGTTACGGTGATCATAAGAAAACTTACCGTTTTTATGATCCTGAGAAAAATAACATCGTATTGAGCAGAGACGTTAAATTTTTGGAGAATCAATTCTGTGAAGATGTGCCTAAAAATGACGATCCATTTTATAGTTTTCGCCGATGTGATTCAGTGGGGGAAATATCTGATGATGATGATTTAAACGATACCTTGCAAGACTCAAAAGATAAAACAGCTGAAGAAGATCAAAATGAGCAAGATAATTCTGAATCTGAACACTACTCGGACGAAGCGAATGGTTCATTACCTCATGGGCCTGCAAATGAATCTGAGAATGTAAATCCGATATCATCAGAAGTTGAAATCGCACCGTCGAAAAATTTACGAAAATCTACAAGAACTTCAAAGCCGGTAAGTAGATATGGATATGCATGTCATACATCAGATGAAGATGAGGAACCCAAGACCGTACAACAAGCACTAGAAGGAATTAATAAACAAGAATGGAAAAAGGCAATGGATGACGAAATACAAGCCTTGTTACAGAATAGAACTTGGGAAATAACTGACTTGCCAAAAGGAAAAAAACCAATTGATAGTAAATGGTGTTTCAAAATAAAAAGCAATTCGAATGGTGAAATTGAGAGATATAAAGCTAGACTTGTCGTGAAGGGGTATTCTCAAAAGTATGGGATAGATTATGAGGAAACCTTCTCTCCAGTGGTGAGATATTCCTCAATACGTCTCCTTTTAAGTTTGGCAGTGCAACATAATCTTGACATAGACCAAATGGATGTAGTAACGGCGTTCCTTCAAAGCGACTTGAGCGAAGAAATTTATATGAAAATACCGGAAGGCCTTAAAGAAAACGATGGGAAATTTTGTAAGCTACGGAAATCGTTATATGGTCTTAAACAAGCTAGTCGAATTTGGAATAAGAAGTTAGACGAAACTTTAAAGAAAATTGGTCTTACTCAGTCTAAAACCGAACCTTGCGTCTACTACAAATTAAATGAATTTGAAATAACATACGTTGCAATATATGTTGACGATTTTTTGATTTTTACCAACAACAACGATTCTAAAATGAATATTAAGAAAAGACTATCAGAAAGTTTCAAAATGAAAGATATTGGTGAAGCGCACTATATTCTGGGAATGAGAATCACAAGAGATAGACCCAAGTAAAAGTGTGCTAAGTTCGGCCGGGCCGAATCTTATATACCCTCCACCATGGATCGCATTTGTCGAGTTCTTTTCCCGGCATCTCTTCTTAGGCAAAAAGGGATATAAGAAAAGAGTTGCTCTGCTATTTAAACGATATCAAGATATGGTCCGGTTCGGACCACAATTAAATTATATGTTGGAGACCTGTGTAAAATTTCAGCCAATTCGTTTAAGAATTGGTCCCATTGGGGCTCACGAAGTAAAATAGAGAGAACGATTTATATGGGATCTGTATCGGGCTATAGACCGATTCAGACCATAATAAACACGTTTGTTGATGGTCATGAGAGGATCCGTCGTACAAAAGTTCAGGCATATCGGATAATAATGGCGACCTCTAGGGGTCAAGAAGTTAAGATCCCAGATCGGTTTATATAGCAGCTATATCAGGTTATGAACCGATTTGAACCTTATTTGACACAGTAGTTGAAAGTAAAAATAAAATACGTCATGCAAAATTTCAGCCAAATCGGATAGGAATTGCCATTGCCACCATACTTGGCACAGTTGTTGGATATCATAACGAAATACTTCGTGCAAAAATTCATTCAAATCGGATAAGAATTGTGCCCTCTAGAGGCTCAAGAAGTCAAGACCCAAGATCGGTTTATATGACAGCTATATCAGGTTATAGACCGATTTAAACCATACTTGGCACAGTTGTTGGATATAATAACAAAACACGTCGTGCAAAATTTCATCCCAATCGGATAAGAATTGCGCACTCTAGAGGCTTAAGAAGTCAAGAACCAAGATCGGTTTATATGACAGCTATATCAGGTTATGGACCGATTTTAACCATACTTGGCACAGTTGTTGGATATAATAACAAAACACGTCGTGCAAAATTTCATTCTGATCGGATAAGAATTGCGCACACTAGAGGCTCAAGAAGTCAAGACCCAAGATCTGCTTATATGGCAGCTATATCAGGTTATGGACCGATTTGAACTATACTTAGCGCAGTTGTTGGATATAATATCGAAACACGTCGTGCAAAATTTCATTCCAATCGGATAAGAATTGCGCACTCTAGAGGCTCAAGAAGTCAAGACCCAAGATCGGTTTATATGGCAGCTATATCAAAACATGGACCGATATGGCCCATTTACAATACCATCCGACCTACACTAATAAGAAGTATTTGTGCAAAATTTCAAGCGGCTAGCTTTACTCCTTCGGAAGTTAGCGTGCTTTCGACAGACAGACGGACGGACGGACGGACGGACGGACGGACGGACGGACAGACGGACGGACATGGCTAGATCGACATAAAATGTCACGACGATCAAGAATATATATACTTTATGGGGTCTCAGACGAATATTTCGAGTAGTTACAAACAGAATGACGAAATTAGTATACCCCCCATCTTATGGTGGAGGGTATAAAAACGGAAAATTGTGGATAGATCAAGAACTGTATATCAAAAATGTATTGAAAAAGTTTAATATGCAAAATTGCAATTCTGTTTCTACGCCATTGGATGTAAATCAAAAACTAACGAAGGATATGTGTTCATCAAAGGAGAGTGAAACTTGTAACGTGGCGTATCAAGAAGCTGTAGGAAGTTTGACATATGCTGCACAAGTCTGTCGTCCAGATATATCATACGCAGTGGGGGTTTTGTCAAGATATAACAATAATCATGGAAAACCACACTGGGAAGCAGTTAAACGTGTAATGAGATACCTTAAAGGCACAGTGGATTATAAGCTTCAATTTTCAAAAGACAATAATGAGTACCTAGAAGGATTTTCTGATGCAGATTGGGCAGGTGACCTTGATGAAAGGAAGTCTACTTCAGGATACGTTTTCATGTTTCAAAATGGGAGTATTTCCTGGAATTCAAAGAAACAGTCAACTACCGCATTATCAACAACTGAAGCAGATTATATGGCAGTATCAGCATCTGCACAAGAAGCATTATGGTTTGGATCCTTGTTCAAAGAATTGGGAAATTCTTCTTTTACCAAAATTAAATGTGACAACCAAAGTGCGATAAATTTGACCAATAATAGCACATACCATGCACGCTCAAAACATATTGATATAAGACACCATTTCGTGAGGGAATTAGTCGAAGATAAAAAAAATAGCTATCGAATACATAAACACTAATGATATGGTCGCCGATGTCCTTACGAAACCTTTATCAAGAATAAGACACTTACATTGCTGTGAGCTGATGGGATTAGGAGTTCAATCTAGTGGGGGTGTTGAAGAAAGAGAATGAACAACCTAATATACTACTTTGTATTGAATAATTAAAACAGAACATAGTTTGTTTGCTTTTGTAAATTTGTCATATTGTATAAATAGAAAAAATAAATTTTTTATTCGTTGTAAAACTCTTAACATAATAACAGAAATATGCCTGTTCACGAGAAAGTCGAAGGTGGGCGAATTTAACGCAACACGTTTCCTCAAAAAACGATTTTGATATCTGACAAGGTCAAATATTTAGGTATGATCTTGGACAGAAAACTGAATTGGAAGTGTCACATTGAGGAGCGTACTGAGAAGGCTCACTATGTAGCAGGTCATAGGCTCGATGGGGCTTGAATCCTAGGACAGTCCACTGCCTCTTCAGGAGTGTGATTAGACCAATACTTACTTACACCTCAGTAGTTTGCTGGACTGCTATGCAGAAAAGTGCAACATAAGGAGCATACAACAGGTTCAAATAACATGTTGTCTTGGCATAGCCGGAGCGATGAGGACCACGCCCACTAGGATACTGGAGACTATTCTAGATATCCGATCTATTGACATACAGATTAAGTGTGAGGCAGCCACTGCGGCTATGTGTCTTAAGGCGATGGGAGAATGGATTGAGGATGGGTTGGATGGTTCATACCATCGCGGTATAATCGAGGCGACGATAGGAAACCTGGAAGGAAGGGAAGAGGTTTCCGATCGGATACTTGAGATGAACCTTGAAGTCGAGTGCGAGGCACTGCTGCCATCGGCACAGTCTTGGATTGATGGAACCCTAGTATTGCCATCTGGAAGATCATGTTACAGGGATGGATCAAAGCTAGAGGACAGAGTGGGTCTGGGGGTTTACATTGAAAACTCAGGGACTGAGATCTGTTTTAGACTGCCTGACCATACCGATCCGATCTCGGAATGCGTGAGGTGGTGTGGTGCTAACGCGAGGACGTCGAGTGTGAACATCTTTACCGACAGTAAGATTGCCATAAGGGCAATAACAACCAGGACGGTAAAGCCACGAACAGTCTTGCAGTGTAAGAAGGAGATTAACGCCTTCTCTGAGGATGGCAAAATCCGCATCTTTTGGGTGCCCGGCCTTAACGGAGTAAGGGGAAATGAAAGGGCAGACGATTTGGCGGTGAAGGCCAGAGGACTGCCGTCAATAAACTTGGTCAACCCGAAGCCTTTCGGGTCGACGCAGTCCGAGTTAAGGGAGTGGGCGACGAATGCGCATGCAACATTGTGGAACAGCGAAACGGTCGGTAGGACGAAATCCAGATCGTGAGAAGACGAGGCTATAAATGAAAGGAAGCACGAAGGAGGTGAGTATAGCTATTGGTATCAGGACTACGAGCTCACTTATGTAAAATCTGTGTGGCAAGTGATAGCATGTGTAGGGCATGCGGGGAAGATGATGAGACGTTGGAGCATTTCCTTTGTCATTGTCCGGCTTTCGCGTCCAACAGATACCGGTACTTAGGTGGAGACACAATATCAGACATGAACCAACTTAGGGGAGTGGCATTGAAAACAATTAAGGATTTTGTAAGTAGCACGGAATTCTTAACTTAAAAATATCTTATAAGAGGTTACTTTATAGTTTTTTGAACGCACAACAAGCCGATTACAGGCTTAGGTGTATGTTCATAGTGGCATGGGGCGGAGTAATATCTGCACCCTCTTTTCAACCTTACCTAACCTAACCTAAGATCTTCTCAGGTCCTTTCCAGGGTTTGGCACAGTGTGAATATCTAGTCTATGTCGGATTTACCAGGTCTAAAGTCGCAGTGATAGGGCCAAATTGTCTCATTGACTTTAGATTTTAATCTATCACACAGTACGCTCAAAATTATATTTTATGCGAACGGGGGAGACTTGTTCCTCTGCAGTTGGTATATTCCGTCTTGCCTCCTTTCTTTTATTTGTTGTTATTTAATTGTATAAATTGTGCATTGGTCAAGATTATACTGTGTTCTCTTTCACTCATATCCATGAGTCAAACATATGCCCCGCTTATATCATAAACATGCACAAAGTGGCGTTTGTAGACAAAACAAGTAAAAGCGTGCTAAGTTCGGCCGGGCCGAATCTTATATACCCTCCACCATGGATCGCATTTCTCAAGTTCAAAAATATTGAATAAGAACTGTTATGCTATTGGAGCTATATCAAGTGATAGTCCGATTCGGACCATAAATGAATGCTGAACATTGTAGAAGTCATTGTGTAATATTTCAGTTCATTTGGATAAGAATTGCGCCTTATAGGGGCTCAAGAAGCAAAATTGGGAGATAGGTTTATATGGGAGCTGTATCAAGTATTGATCGATTCAGTCCATACTAGACACGTATGTTGAAGGTCATGAGAGAAGACGTTGTACGAAATTTCTGAAAAATCGGATGAGAATTGCGCCCTATAGAGGCTTAAGAAGTCAAGATCTCAGATCGGTTTATATGGCAGCTATATCAGGTTATGTACCGATTTGCGCCATACTTAGCACAGCTATTAGGTGTCATAACAGAACACCTCATGCAGTATTTCACCTAAATCGGGCGCCCTATTGGCTCAAGAAATCGAGATCCAATATCCGTTTATATGACTGCTATACCAGATTATGAACCGATTTGAATCGTACTTAACACGGTTATTGGAAGTGATACCAAAACACGACATGCAAAATTTCATTCAAATCGGACGAGGTTTGCGTCCTTTAGAAACTCAAGAAGTCAAGACCCAAGATCGGTTTATATGGCAGCTATATCAAAACATGGACCGATTTGAACCATACTTAGCACAGTTGTTGGAATTGATACCACGTGCAAAATTTCAGTCAAATCGGACTAGAATAGCGCCCTCTAGATGCTCAAAAATTCAAGACCCAAGATCGGTTTATATGGCAGCTATATCAAACCATAGGCCGATTTGGCTAGCCTTATTCCTTCGAAAATTAGCGTGCTTTCGACAGACAGACGATCAAGAATATATATACCTCAGACGTATATTTCGAGGTGTTACAAACAGAATGACGACATAAATATACCCCCATCCTATGGTGGAGTGCAGCTTTTTTATCTCTCCACAAAATATAATTTACTACCTGAACCGGGCCCGCTCTGCTGCGCCTTTTTTCTCATGATGTTTGGTTTAGGAGTGTTTTCGGGAGTGAGGTGGTCCCCCAGACAATTGCATCGTGCTCTTCTCTCAAATACCATTTATTTAAACCCCATATTGCTATTGGTTTAAGGGGAGTTTACACAATGGTCCCTAAATTGCTTATCAAATTGCTTTTCCAATCTAATCTCAAATACCTTTTATTCAAGCAACATTTTGACATGGCCGACAAATGTTAACCCTTTGAGGGGAAATTTAGGGGATTTTACTCCCAAATATCTTTATTTGAACTCCATATTGCGACGGTCAGTAAAAAATTGCTGTTTGTGGGATATTTTGAGAAAGGCATATGCCCCCAGAAAATTGGTTCCGAAAGAGGGAATCAATTCTTGCTCTACCCACCAATATCTTCCATTTAAGCCCCACATGGACATGGTTGGTAAATATGCCCGATTTAGGGGTGTTTTAGGGAGTGGGTTGGTCCACCAAACACTAAGCCCTGAAAATATATCAACAACATGCTCTATTCTCATATATCTATATATCATTTATTTGAACCCCATATTGCCATTGGCCTTAAAATTGCATATCAAATTCGTTTTCTAATCTTATTATTCTAATCTTATTGCAAATGCCGGCACATATGATCGGTTTGGGGTATGGACCCCAAAAACTGAATAACTAGCTCCACTGTCTTGAAGACCCAAATTGTCTTGGTGAAGAAATACGTCCTTTTTGGGGTTGTTATGGTAATGGGACGTCCCCTAGACAGTTGGTCCTTCATGTTGATATCAGATTCATGGTCTATTCCCAAATACCTTTAATTTGAGCCCCATTTTTCCATAGTCGGCAACCATGACCAGTTTGGGAGATGGGGCGGCCACTCAGTGACTTGGCTTTGAAAATATATATCAGATTTGTGTTCTATTCTAAAATACCCCTTATTTGAGCCTCATATTGCAATGGTCAGTAAATACTTCCTATTTGGGTGGTGATGTGGGGGTGGGGTGGCCCCATAGACACTTTTCCCGAATATTGATATCAGATTCGTTCTTTACTTCCAAATACTTCCAAATTTCAGACCCATACTGCTATGGTCGTAAATTTTACCGATTTTGGGGTGTTTTGAGGGTTAGGATGGTCCCCCAAACACTTGGTCCGACAATTGGATATCAGATTCGTTTTCTAATCTTAAATACCTCCCATTTGAATCCAATATTGCCATGGTCAGAAAATTAGTCCTGTTTGGGGAAGGGGTGGACTCCCAGAAACTTGTTCCCACATTTGGATATCATATTCATATTTTACACTCAAATACCTTTTATTTAAGTCCCATATTGCCATGGTCAGTAAATAAGCCCTATTTTGGCGTGTTTTAGGGGTTGGGTTGGTCCCCCAAATACTTGGTCCGACAATTGGATACCAGATTCAGTTTCTAATCTTAAATACCTTTAATTTGAGTTCCATATTGTCGCGATTGGTATATATATATATATATATATATATATTTGATAGGTTTTGAGGGTGGGGCGCCCCCCTAGGTATCCCATCCGAAATTTGGATACAAAATTTTTGTTTGTAGATTAATATAAGAGAGTATACAAAATTTCGCTTAAATCGCACCACCCACCTCCAAGATCTGGCGTTTCAGAAAATTAGGGTTAGGGGGACGGTCCGCCCCCCTACAGATATCAAAAAATGTAGTACCCTATTTTCACCATGGGATCATTATGCACCATCAGTGAAAATTTCAAGAAATCAGTTCAGCCGTTTCTGAGTCTATAAGGAACACACAAACAAATCTACAACAAACACACATTAATTTTTATACCATCCACCATAGGATGGGGGTATACTAATCTCGTCATTCTGTTTGTAACACCTCGAAATATGCGTCTAAGACCCTATAAAGAATATATATTCATGATTGTCGTGACATTTTAAGTTGAACTAGCCATGTCCGTCCGTCCGTCTGTCTGTCGGTCGACAGCACGATAACTTGTGAATGAGTAGAGCTAGCGGCTTGAAATTTTGCACAAATACTTCTTATTGGGATTGTAAATGGGCCAAATTGGTTCATGTTTTGAAATAGCTGCCATATGAACCTATCTTGGGTCTTGATTTCTTGAGCCTCTAGAGAGCGCAATTCTTGTCCGATTTGTCTGAAATTTTCCACATAGTGGTTTGATATCACTTTCAACAACTGTGCGAAGTATGGTTCAAATCGGTCCATAACCTGATATAGCTGCTATATAAACCGACCTTGGGTCTTGACTTCTTGAGCTTTTAGAAAGCGCAATTCCTATCCGATTTGGCTGTAATTTTGCACGTGGTGTTTTGGTATCACTTCCAACATTTATGCGAAGTATAGTTCAAATTGGTCCATACCCTGATATAGCTGCCATATAAACCGATCTGGGGTCATGACTTCTTAAGCCTCTAGAGGGCGCAATTCTCATCCAATTTGACTGTAATTTTGGACGTGGTGTTTTGGTATCACTTCCAACATTTATGCGAAGTATGGTTCTAATCGGTTCATACACTGATATAGCTGCCATATAAACCGATTTGGGATCCTTAGTTCTCGAGCCTCTAGAGAACCCAAATCGGATGAGGATTTGGTAGAATTTTTGTACAACGGCTTCTCCCATGGCCTTCAACATACGTGTGCAATATGGTCTGAATCGATCTATAGCTTGACACAGCTCTCATATAAACCGATCTCCCGATTTTGCTTCTTGAGCCCCGAATCGGACTGTACAGGGTATATAAGATTCGGCCCGGCCGAACTTAGCACGCTCTTACTATATAAAAGAAGATTAATTATAATTGCAGAGTTGAATAAAAATTAATTTTTAAAAACATTACGCTGAAATAGTAAAAAAGGGAGAAATTGGCATCTGTTCAAATGCAATGGAAAAATTTCAAACGCAGCAAATGCAAACGTGTTATATATCTGTTACTCAAAATTGGTGTGCATGTGGCAATAAATAATAGACATTTGATAGTAGAAAACGAATTTGATATCCAATTTTTAGGGCCAAGTGTTCGGGGGTCGTCTTACTCCAATGCCAATTGAGGCTAAAATAAAATCAATTTGAGAGTAGAGCACGATGCTCATATTTTTTCAGGGCTAAGTGCGTGAGTGGCCACGCCACCCTCAAACTGGTCATATTAGTGCATTATGACAAAAATGGACTCAAATCTGTATCTGTTTCATGGCAAAGGGTTTCAGGGATTCCTCACCTCATAAACTCCCCGTAAACCATATATACCGACTACAGCAATATATAGCTGAAATGTGATTTTTGGGTGTAGAGTATGAATCTGATATCCACTTTCGGGGCAAAGGGTTTGGCTTCTCCAATTTACCACCAAAATCAAGAGAATGAAGTAGATCTAAACCCAATCTTCAATGGGTGGATCCTCTCCCTAGTCTTTTTTCAAAAAACGCCAGATCTCGGAGATAGGATGGGACGATTTAAGCAAATTTAGTTTGTTTACTCAAAAATAGAAATTTGGTATACTTATTAAAGGTGGGATGTTTAGGGCGGCCGCCCCTTCAAACCCGCCAAATGGAAATTTGAACCAATAATGACAATATTAGGCTCAAATGAAAAGCACGAATCTGATACATGGGATCCACCTCGCCCCCAAAAACACCACCATACCGAACATATTTAACGACCATAGCAATATAAGGCTCCAATGAAGGAAATTGAGAGTAGATATGATATCCACCTTGGAGCGAAATATCTGATAGCTCTTACGAGCACCCCCAAACAGTATTTTTTCCTGACCGTACCAGTATGAGGCTCAGATAACATAAGAGAGTGAAAGAAGGCGCAGCGGAGCTGTCCATGTCCAGCTAGTAACATATAAATATTATTAATATTATCTTATTTTTATAATTTACTATCCATAAGGAGATATATTGATTTGGGAAACGGCGCTAAGGACGAAATACAACATATGTGGATCTTAATTTCGTGGTACTTTACGCAAAATGCTACGATTGGTATTTATTAGGATTCATTTTAAATCTGAATATAAATTTATTTGTTTATAGTACTCTTTACATATCATGTCCTCGTCAACGAAGAGAGGTTCATAATGGAAACGATTCTGTTTTCCCATCTTTTTCCGGAGACCGCGATCATTAAATAAGAAGTATATTCATATTTTTAAGCAATGAACTTCATATTTTGTATGCAATTTAATCCAACGAAATAAAAAATTTTCATTCTTGTGAAAAATATCAATTATTTATTTTTTTATTAAAGTATTAAAAAAGTTGGTTAAAAGAAAGGGTAACTTTCAAATAATTGGTTTGTGGAGCTAATAACCACTTTAGATGGACTTTTGAGCTTATCATTAATCCAAATTGCAAAATAGTTAATCAATAACACAAATTCCTTTATAGGACAAATATCAACAAATTTTTTAACAAATTTCTTAATTGAGCCTAGTTTTTAGTTTTTTCTATGTGCGGTTGGGGCGTTGCGCCAGTAACTCCCACCCAGAAAACTATAAATACCACGTTTGCATTCTACATGAATTTCAATCGCGTTTGAAATTCATGCATTCTATTTGTTCACATATTAATTTTTCCCTTTTTGACTATTTTAGCGTAACGTTTTTCACAATAATTTTTTTATACCCTCCACCGAAGGGTGGGATTTATCCATTTTGTTATTCCGCTTGCAACACATCGAAATATCCATTTCCGACCTTATAAAGTATATATGTTCTTGATCGTCGTAAATATCTAAGAAGATCTAGCAATGTCCGTCCGTCTGTCTGATGAAATCACGCAACAGTCTTTAAAACTAGAGATATTAAGCTGCAACTTTGCACATATACTTTTTTATACCCACCACCGAAGGATGGAGGTATATTCATTTTGTCATTCCGTTTGCAACACATCGAAATATCCATTTCCGACCCTATTAATTATATATATATTCTTGATCAGCGGAAAAATCTAAGACGTTCTAACCATGTCCGTCCGTCTGTCTGTTGAAATCACGCTGCAGTCTTTAAAAATAGAGATATTGCACAGATTCTTTTTTGTCCATAAGCAGGTTAAGTTCGAAGATGGGCTCTATCGGACTATATCTTGATATAGCTCCCATATAGACCGATCCTCCGATTTAGAGTCTTAGGCCAATAAAAGCCACATTTATTAGCCGATTTTGCTGAAATTCGGGACAGTGAGTTGTCTTAGGCACTTCGACATCTCTCTTTTATTTGGCCTTGATCGGAACAGACTTACATATAGCTGCCATATAGACCGATCCCTCGATTTAAGGTTTTGGTCCCATAAAAGTCGCATTTATTGTCCGATGTCGCCGAAATTTGTGACAATGAGTTGTGTTAGGCCCTTCGACATTCCTCTTCAATTTGGCTCAGATCGGTCCAGATTTGGAAATAGCTGTCATATAGACCGGTCTCTCGATGTAATGTTTTAGGTCCATAAAAGCGCATTTATTGTCCGATATTACCGAAATTTGGAACAGAGAGTTAAGTTAATCCCCTCCACATATTTCTGCAATTTGGTCTAGATCAATCAAGATTTGCATATACCTGCCATGTAGACCGATGTCTCGATTTGAAGTTTTGTCCCCATAAAAGGCGCATTTTTAATCCGATTTCACTGAAATTTGACACAGTGACTTATGTTAGGCTTTTCGACATCCGTGTCGTATATGGTTCAGATCAGTTTATTTTTACAAAATAGTGATAAAAAGATCACTATTTTGCTATGCACAATTGAACAATTGAATTGTACTTATTAGTATTTGGTCCAAATCGGAACATATTTCGATATAACTGCTATGGGACATAAGGTATGAAATTTTCACCGAATTTTGATGAAAGGTGGTTTACATATATACCGGAGGTGGTGGGTATCCAAAGTTCGGCCCGGCCGAACTTAACTTGTTTTTAAATCATATTAAATTTTCATATTTAACGATTTTCTGTGGTAAAAAACTAATTTGCCAGTCTATATATTTGGTGTGGTGGGGATAGTTCTTACCGTGTAAAACTCTTTAACAAAAAAGTGTTGCCCTGCAACACGTCGTTTGGTCTCGTCTATCGGTGAGCTAAAAATGGTTGCAACCTTATCGTTAAGGTTTGCAACTCCTGCTTTCACGCTGAATGTTATAATTTCGGGGCTACGGCGGCCTACACATTAATTAAATCACACAGTGTCCCCTTAGGTCATTATAATTGGGGTGAGGTGGTCCGCTAGATATATGAGCAGAATAATGATATCACATTCGCAGTACACAACCTTATACCTTTAATTTAACCTCATATTGTCATGATTGGTGTATACAGCCTTTTGGTTCCCCATTGTTTTGATAGGTCAAATAACCTACTGGAGGCGATTTTAGGAGGTAAAATACCACCCAGATTCTTGGACACAAAGTTTAATGTCATATTCGTAATCTGCTCTCAAATGTCTATCATTTGAGCTTAATCAAACTATGATTGAGTAGTATTCCCATTTGGGGAGCTTATCGGGGATGGGGCGACTATCAATTACTTGGAACTCGTGTTTTATGTCATATTCGTAGTCTACTTCCGAATACCTTTCATTTGAGTCGTATATTGATATATACAGGGTGGCTGATGAAAGCCGCTACCAAAAAAAAATGTAATAACTTTTTTTCTATTTAATAATAATAATTTAATAATTAATTTAATTAATTAATTAATTTATTTAATTAATAATAATTTAATAATTAATTTAATAATTTAATTTAACATGAATAAAAGAAAAATGTATTCCATACACCGAAAAAAAAATGTAGCAATATTCATCATTGTAGCAATATTCATCAGCCACCCTGTACGTCCAATATGTCTATTTGGAGCAGTTTTCGGGCTTGGGCTACCCCTTGGATACTTGAAACCAAGTTTTTATACCACATTTGCTTCCCACTCTCCAATATCTTTCATTTGATACCCATATTGTCCTTATCGGTCAACTTTTGGTTTTAGGTGGCGTTTTTGTGGTAACTGGGGAGGATTCGCACCCTTCCAACAAATGAAATAACCTATACCTCCTTCCTGACCATGTTCGTAATCTACTCGCTGATACCTTTCATTCGAGCTCCATACTGTCATTATCGTCCAATAAACCATTTTGGAGGGGGTTTGGTGTCGGGGCGGCCCCCCAATTACTTGAACCCAATTTTTAATTTGAAATTTGTACTCTATTCTTGAATACCTTTCATTTAAGTCCCATATTGTCCCAATCGGTCCACTTTTATTTACTTTACATTTATTTTTGGCTGGTACTTTTGGGGTAAGGGGAATGGTCCGCCCCCAATGCGATACCAAAAAAATTATGTAGCCTATTGCTCCTTCCGGACCACTCCCCACAATCTGTGAAAATTTCAAAGAAGTCGGTTTAGCCGTTTTTGAGTCCATACCGAACAAACAAATTTACAAACCACAAACAAACAAACAAACACACAAACAAACAAACAACAAACAAACAAACACAAATGAATTTTTACGTATATAGAGATATGCTTTTATTTCATTTTAAATTATATAGCAAATAATATATTCACACTAGCTGACCCGGGCCCGCTCCGCTGCATCTTCTTTTACTTTATATGGAACAAAAGTTTCCTTGGAATATTTATTTTCGACAATTAAAAAGCTTTTAATGAAATACCATGCTACGAAAATAGTATATCGCTGGACTAACAGTTTAACAATAAAAGTGCCTTCATCTGAATCCCATATGGTCTTAATTGGGCTACGAATTTAAGTTTATATATAAGGTGTACTCCATTCTTAAAATACTTCATTTCAGCCTGTCTACTCATAATTTCTGATTTACTGGTGTTTTGGGGGAGAGGTGGTCCCCCAGATACTTGGCCCTGAAAAAATATCAGCGTGCTCTTCTCTCAAATACCAATTATTTAAACCCAATATTGCCATTGGCTTAAGAGGAGTTTACAGGATGAGGCGTCCCCCAAACACATGGCCCCAAAATAGGTTAGCAAATTCGTTTTCTAATCTCAAATACCTTTTATTTGAGCCACATATTGGCATGGTCGAAAAGTTTATTTCCTTTGGGGGTGTTTTGGGAAAGGGGTGATGCCCTAAATACATGGTCCTACATTTGGATATCAAATTCGTATTCTACTCCCAAATACCTTTATTTGAGCCCCATATTGCGATGGTCACTAAAAAATTGCTGTTTGTGGGGTATTTTGGGAAAGGGGTAGATCCCCACAAAATTAGTCCCGAAAATTGGTATCAATTCTTGCTCTACCCACCAATACCTTTCATTTAAGCTCCACATTGACGTGGTCGGTAAATATGCCCAATTTAGGGGTGTTTTGGGGATTGGGCTGGTCCCCCAAACACTAAGCCCGGAAAATATATCAGCAACGTGCTCTATTCTCATATATCTATATATCATTAATTTGAACCCCATATTGACATTGCCCTCAAAATTGGATATCAAATTCGTTTTCTAATCTCATTTAAACTCCTTATTGCAAAAGTCAGCAAATATCTCCGGTTTGGGGTATTGGCCCTAAAAACTATGAATATTAAGTTCCACTGTCTTGAAGACCCAAATTGTCTTGGTAAACAAATACGTCCTACTTGAGGGTTGTTATGGTGGTGGGACGTCCGCTAGACAGTTGGCCCCTAATGTTGATATCAGATTCGTGGTCTACTCCCACATACCTTTAATTTGAGCCCCATATTTCCATAGTCGCCAAACATGACCAGCTTGGGGGGTGTTTTGTGGGATGGGCGGCCACAGTGAGTTGGCCTTGAAAATATACATCGGATTCGTGTACCACTTTAAAAACCCTTAATTTGAGCCTCATATTGCAATAGTCAGAAAATACTTACTGTTTGGGTGGTGTTGTGGGGGTTAGTTGGCCCCTTCGACACTTTTCCCGAATATTAATATCAAATTCGTGCTTTAGGTCCAATTTAGGGGTGTTTTGGGGCTTGGGGTGGTCCCCCTAGCACATGGTCCGACAATTGGTGTTAGGTGTTATCCTAAACACCTTTCATTTGAGTCCCATATTGTCGTGATTGGTCTAAATATATGTTTGGTAGGTTTTAGGGTGGGGCAGCTCCCCTAGGTACCCCATCCGAAATTTGTATACCAAACTAGCTGACCCGGGCCCGCTCCGCTGCGCCTTCTTTTACTTTATATGGAACAAAAGTTTCCTTGGAATATTTATTTTCGACAATTAAAGATCTTTTAGTGAAATACCATGCAAACTTGACTAACAGTTTAACAATAAAAGTGCCTTCATCTGAATCCCACATGATCTTTATTGGTCTAGACATTTATGTTTGGATGTAAGGTGTACTCCATTCTTAAAGTACTTCATTTTAGCCCGATATTCTCATGATGTCTGATTTAGTAGCGTTTTCGGGGGAGAGGTGGTCCCCCAGACACTTGGCCCTGAAAAAATATCAGCATCGTTCTCTTCTCTCAAATACCATTTATTTAAACCCCATATTGCCATTGGCTTAAGAGGAGTTTACAGGAAGAGGCGTCCCCCAAACACATGGCCCCAAAATAGGTTAGCAAATTCGTTTTCTAATCTCAAATACCTTTCATTTGAGCCACATATTGGCATGGTCGAAAAATTTTTTCCCTTGGGGGTGTTTTGGGAACGGGGTGATGCCCTAAATACATGTTCCTACATTTAGATATCAAATTCGTATTCTACTCCCAAATACCTTTATTTGAGCCCCATATTGCAATGGTCACTAAAAAATTGCTGTTTGTGGGGTATTTTGGGAAAGGGGTATTGGCCCTAAAAACTATGAATATTTAGTTCAACTCCACATAAAGATATGACCCAAAATATCTTGGTGAGCAAATATGTCCTATTTGGGGGTTGTTATGGTGGTGGGACGTCCGCTAGACAGTTGGCCCCTAATGTTGATATCAGATACGTGGTCTACTCGCACATACCTTAAATTTGAGCCTCATATTTCAATAGTCGGCAAACATGACCGGCTTTGGTAGTGTTTTGTGGGATGGGCGGCCACTCAGTGAGTTGGCCTTGAAAATATATATCGGATTCGTGTTCTACTTTAAAAACCCTCTTATTTGAGCCTCATATTCGTGCTTTACTCACAAAGACCTTTCATTTGAGCCCCATATTGCTATGGTCATAAATTTGTACCCTTTGGGGGATGTTTTTTGTGAGAGACAGCCCCCCAAATACTTGGTCCCATATTTGGATATCAGATTCGTATTCTACATTCAAATTCCTTATATTTAAGCCCCATATTCCCATGGTCAGTAAATAAGTCCTGCTTGGGGGTTGTTTTGTGAAAGGGGTGGACCCCCAGAAACGTGGTCCCAGATTTGGATATTAGATTCGTATTCTACTCGCATATACCTTTCATTTGAGTCCCATATTGCCATGGTCGGTAAATATGTCCGATTTATCGGTGTTTTGGGGCTTGGGGGGTCCCCCTAGCACTTGGTCCGACAATTGGATATCAGAAACGTTTTCTTATCCTAAATACCTTTCATTTGAGTCCCATATTGTCGTGATTGGTCTAAGTATATATTTGGTAAGTTTTAGGGTGGGATAGCCCCCCTAGGTACCCCATCCGAAATTTGGATACCAAATTTTTATTTTTAGGGTACTATATAAGAGCACACAAAATTTCGCTTAAATCGCACCACCCATCTCCGAGATCTGGTGTTTCTGCAAATTAGGGTAAGGGGGAGGGTCCGGCCCACCGTTCAGATATCAAAAAATACAGTACCCTTTTTTCACCACGGGGTCATAATGCACATTCTGTGAGAATTTCAAGAAATTCGGTTCAGCCGTTTCTGAGTCAATAAGGAACACACAAAGAAACAAAGAAACAAACAAACAAACAAACAAACAAACAAACAAACAAACAAACAAACAAACAAACAAACAAACAAACAAACAAACAAACAAACAAACAAACAAACAAACAAACAAACAAACAAACAAACAAACAAACAAACAAACAAACAAACAAACAAACAAACAAACAATCAAACAAACAAACAAACAAACAAACAAACAAACAAACAAACAAACAAACAAACAAAGAAACAAAGAAACAAACAAACAAACAAACAAACAAACAAACAAACAAGCAAACAAACAAAGAAACAAACAAACAAACAAACAAACAAACAAACAAACAAACAAACAAACAAACAAACAAACAAACAAACAAACAAACAAACAAACAAACAAACAAACAAACAAACAAACAAACAAACAAACAAACAAACAAACAAACAAACAAACAAACAAACAAACAAACAAACAAACAAACAAACAAACAAACAAACAAACAAACAAACAAACAAACAAACAAACAAACAAACAAACAAACAAACAAACAAACAAACAAACACAAATTGATTTTTATACCCTCCACCATAAGATGGGGGGTATACTAGTTTCGTCATTCTGTTTGTAACTACTCGAAATATTCGTCTGAGACCCCACAATTCTTGATCGTCGTGACATTTTATGTCGATCTAGCCATGTCCGTCCGTCCGTCTGTCTGTCGAAAGCACGCTAACTTCCGAAGGAGTAAAGCTAGCCCCTTGAAATTTATTAGTGTAGGTCGGTAGGTATTGTTAATGGGCCATATCGGTCCATGTTTTAATATAGCTGCCATATAAACCGATCTTGGGTCTTGACTTCTTGAGCCTCTAGAGGGCGCAATTCGTATCCGATTGGAATTAATTTTGGCACGACGTGTTTTGTTATGATATCCAACAACTGTGCTAAGTATGGTTCAAATCGGTCTATAACCTGATATAGCTGCCATATAAACCGATCTTGGGTCTTGACTTCTTGAGCCTCTAGAGTGTGCAATTCTTGTCCGATTGAAATGAAATTTTGCACGACGTGTTTTGTTATAATATCCAACAACTGTGCCAAGTATGGTTCAAATCGGTCCATAACCTGATATAGCTGCCATATAAACCGATCTTGGGTCTTGACTTCTTGAGCCTCTAGAGTGCGCAATTCTTATACGATTGGAATAAAATTTCGCACGACGTGTTTTGTCATGATATCCAACAAATTTGCCAAGAATGGTTCAAATCGATCTATAACCTGATATAGCTGTCATATAAACCGATCTTGGGTCTTGACTTCTTGAGCGTCTAGAGGGCGCAATTCGTATCCGATTGGAATGAATTTTGGCACGACGTGTTTTGTTATGATATCCAACAACTGTGCCAAGTATGGTTTAAATCGGTCTATAACCTGATATAGCTGCCATATAAACCGAT
Source organism: Stomoxys calcitrans (assembly GCF_963082655.1). Taxonomy (NCBI): domain Eukaryota; kingdom Metazoa; phylum Arthropoda; class Insecta; order Diptera; family Muscidae; genus Stomoxys; species Stomoxys calcitrans. The sequence continues at coordinate 102,349,321 of NC_081552.1, forward strand.
CTTGGGTCTTGACTTCTTGAGCCTCTAGAGTGTGCAATTCTTGTCCGATTGGAATGAATTTTGGCACGACGTGTTTTGTTATGATATCCAACAACTGTGCCAAGTATGGTTCAAATCGGTCCATAACCTGATATAGCTGCCATATAAACCGATCTTGGGTCTTGACTTCTTGAGCCTCTAGAGTGCGCAATTCTTATCCGATTGGAATGAAATTTCGCACGACGTGTTTTGTCATTATATCCAACAAATTTGCCAAGAATGGTTCAAATCGATCTATAACCTGATATAGCTGTCATATAAACCGATCTTGGGTCTTGACTTCTTGAGCCTCTAGAGGGCGCAATTCTTATCCGATTTGAATGAAATTTTGTACGACGGATTCTCTCACGACCATCAACATACGTGTTTATTATGGTCTGAATCGGTCTATAGCCCGATACAGCTCCCATATAAATCGATCTCTCTATTTTACTTCTTGAGCCCCCAAAGGGCGCTCGAATTGGCTGACATTTTACACAGGCCTCCAACATATGATTTAATTGTGGTCCAAACCGGACTATATCTTGATATCGCTCTAATAGCAGAGGAAATCTTTTCTCATATACTTTTTTCCCAAAGAAGAGATGCCCGGAAAAGAACTCGACAAACAAACAAACAAACAAACAAACAAACAAACAAACAAACACAAATTGATTTTTATACCCTCCACCATAAGATGGGGGGTATACTAGTTTCGTCATTCTGTTTGTAACTACTCGAAATATTCGTCTGAGACCCCACAATTCTGTCTGTCTGTATGTCGAAAGCACGCTAACTTCCGAAGGAGTAAAGCTAGCCGCTTGAAATTTTGCACAAATACTTTTTATTAGTGTAGGTCGGTTGGTATTGTAAATGGGCCATATCGGTCCATATTTTGATATAGCTGCCAAATAAACCGATCTTGGGTCTTGACTTCTTGAGCCTCTAGAGGGCGCAATTCGTATCCGATTGGAATGAATTTTGGCACGACGTGTTTTGTTATGATATCCAACAACTGTGCCAAGTATGGTTCAAATCGGTCCATAACCTGATATAGCTGCCATATAAACCGATCTTGGGTCTTGACTTCTTGAGCCTCTAGAGTGCGCAATTCTTATCCGATTGGAATGAAATTTCGCACTACGTGTTTTGTCTTGAAATCCAACAAATTTGCCAAGAATGGTTCAAATCGGTCCATAACCTGATATAGCTGCCATATAAACCGATCTTGGGTCTTGACTTCTTGAGCGTCTAGAGGGCGCAATTCTTATCCGATTTGAATGAAATTTTGTACGACGGATTCTCTCATGACCATCAACATACGTGTTTATTATGGTCTGAATCGGTCTATAGCCCGATACAGCTCCCATATAAATCGATCTCTCTATTTTACTTCTTGAGCCCCCAAAGGGCGCTCGAATTGGCTGACATTTTACACAGGCCTCCAACATATGATTTAATTGTGGTCCAAACCGGACTATATCTTGATATCGCTCTAATAGCAGAGGAAATCTTTTCTCATATACTTTTTTCCCAAAGAAGAGATGCCCGGAAAAGAACTTGACAAATACGATCTATGGTGGAGGGTATATAAGATTCGACCCGGCCGAACTTAGCACGCTTTTACTTGTTATATGTACTATATGAGAGCACACAAAATTTCGCTTAAATCGCACCACCCATCTCCGAGATCTGGTGTTTCTGAAAATTAGGGTAAGGGGAAGGGTCCGCCAACCCTTTAGATATCAAAAAATGTGGTACCCTATTTTCACCACGGGGTCAATATGCACCATCTGTGAAAATTTTTTAATTCATTAAAATTTATTTTAGATTTCATCGAAATCGGATGAAATCCTTTTATTGGATCAATATTCAACTTCGGGAGATCGATATATAAAGCAGCTTTATCCAAATATGTTCCGATCTGGACCACATTCATCAAAAATGTGTTGGGGTCTTCCAAATCACTGTTTCAAATTTCATCGTAATCGGACAAAAATTACTCATTTTATGGGCTAAATACTCTAAACATCAACGATATGGTGGGTGTGAGTGCAACCCAAGCACAATGATTAATAGGAAACTGAAATTTATAACTATTTTTCAAGAGTAAGCAAAAACAAGTAAAAGCGAGCTAAGTTCGGCGGGGCCGAATCTTGGGTGCATACCACCATGGATTCCGTTAAAATATGGGAGCTATATCTGGTTATATACCGATTTGGACCGTACTTGGCACACATAAATTTTCAGCCAAATTGCATAAAAATCGCGGCTTGTTAGGGCTCAAGAAGTCTAATCGGGCGAACGGTTTATATGGGACCTATATAATGTTCTTGACTAATTCGGACTGTACTAGGCACAGTAATTGGAAGTCAAAACAGAACACCGCATTAAAAATTTCAGCCAAATCAAATCAAAATTGCGACTTCCAGGGGCTCAAGAAGTCAAATCGGGAGATCGGTTTATATGGGAGCTATAGCAGTTTCTTGGCCGATCCGGACCGTACTAGGCACTGTTCGTGGAAGCTAAAACAGAACACTATGTGCACAATTTCAGTCAAATCGGACAAAAATTGCGGCTTACAGGGGCTCAAGAAGTCAAATCGAGAGATCGGTTTATATAGGAGTTATATCCAAATCTCAGCCGATGTGACCCATTTGCTATCCCCAATGACCTACATAAATATTGAGTATCTATGCAAAATATCAAGCGGCTAGCTTTTCGCGTCGATAGCTATCGTGATTTCGAAAGACGGACGGACAGCTAGTTCGACTCAGAATGTCGAGACGATCAAGAATATATACACTTTATGGGTTTCTAAATCAATATATCGAGTTGTTACAAACGGAATGACTAGATTAGTATACCCCCATCCTATGGTGGTTGGTATAGAAAACAGAGTACCGACGGGAGCAAAAAAACGATGCTGTTTGTCCAAAAAATAGACCAATTGTATTTGTTTACCTTAATTTTTTATTAAAGATCCAATTAGATATAATTATATATAATTGGATCAATTTATATCTGAGAAAAATTCGAGATACAATTGTATCTAATTGAATCAGATTTATTTCAATTAGATCTAAATTGATAAAATAAAATCCAATTACATATCACCATTTTTCGGAACTTATTATTTCTGATGCCAGATATAATTGGATCTGACCATATCTTTTTTTTCTCGGGAATGCACAATTTATGCTATTAAATAACAATTTAATTCAGACAATTTAAAATATGTTCAACTTTTGCCTTGTTTACCAATCACCTGCCGTGATACAAAAGAAAATCGTATTTCTATGTCAAAGATTATTAACGCAATGAACACCTTGTTCGAAAAGTTTTTTACAAGTCAATGCCTTATTTAATCGGTCACATTTATGTCCATAATTGTTCTGTGCATGGGTTATGTGGGATTGCAAATGTATCCCTCAATGTGGCGAACTGGTTGCTCCAAGATCCGACTCTCGCCTACAGCCCCTAAGCTGGTAACAGACACTGATGTTGTCTAATGGTTATTTGAAGCTGCCAATAGCTCGCCTTGTCATTTCATGTAACATTGGCACTCAGTATTTAAGCAAGTGTCAGTGCCACCTGACCCCACACTGAGGCTCTCCTCTCGAAATCGTTGAATGCCCGCGACCGTATTTCCAGCTAATCTACATAAATACGAAGTTTTTCATTACCCGCAACCTGTGGAAGCACCCGTTAGCTTTCAGCTAAGCTTCCCGTGATAACGACACAAGTCGGATCTCAAAATGCCAGCCTGTGTAATGCTTACAGTTATCACGTGTCGGGCGGGATTTCTGTGTGGGAACTATTCAACTGAAACTCTACCCACAAAATATATATAAATCCAATTCAAATGAAGTACTCGTATCTCTAGTCGTTGGGTTTTGCTCATTTTTGATGTTGCCATCCCACGGTGCTTCGTTCGAGAAATCATACGTTTAGACAGTTCGATAATCAGTCTCGTTCATGATGAGTTTGTCGATGGATGTTGGTGACTTTGTGTTCTGCGATTACAGGAGAATTAGTGATTATTGAATGACGAAGTAAGAGGACGGCGGTAGCTTCGATTATTGTTTGCTTATTCATTATGATATGGAGGATGATGGTGTGTCCGCTTTTTTTTTAATTTGTTTGCATTTCATGGTTATTACTACAATCAATTGTGGAAGCAATGGAAAATTTTTGAAAAGATCTTTGACGCGAATTACTCTTTAAATTACTTTGCAAATTTAAATCTTTCTGCACGAGTTATCTTTTTAACAGCTTCTCCAAACATTTGCATTTCACATATGAACAACCAAAGATAATATTCGAAATATGTGTACTTGAATAACCTTTTAACTCCAGCTGAGACTTTGTTCTTGTATGTGGTGTTATATGATTGCAAACATAAAATGAATATAAGGAATAGATATTTAATTTCTTTATTTGTCAGATTAAGAGGTAGCCGGTTTGACTTATATAACATACAATTGTGAAGAACACTTAACGGCGACATACGACGACATCAATTTCAAACTCAAAAAAATGAAATGAATGAATGAAAATTTAACTAAATGGTAGTAAAATTGACCATGATTTGGCGCTTAAGATTTTTTGTCTTGTTTGGTATACACAATTGCTTATTATTATTAATATTTTTTTTTTTTTGAGTATGTGCGGGTGACCCAAAATCTAGTTGAAATTATCAGGATGTTGGGATATCTGAACTCGATTTCAGCATTCTTTGAACATACTTATAAGGAAAATTCTTTTGCCATTTAGTACCAATTTCATACAAATGTTTCGTATGATAACCCTTAATTTAATAATCGGCAGGGCCGAACTTTGGATACCCACCACTTCGGGTATGTATGTAAACCATTTTTCGCATAATCCGGTAAAAAATGCATAACTAATGCCCCGATAGCAGCGATAACGAAATATGATAATTTGGCAGGGACTTTGAGTGGTCTAATAAGCACAAGCCATAATTAATTTTTTTTGAACAAAATATTGGTCTTTTTGGTAGCTATATCCAAATATTGATCGATCTGAACCATAAATGACACGGATGTCGAGAAGCCTAACATAAGTCACTGTGCCAAATTTCAGCGAAATCGAATTATATATGCGCCTTTTAGGGGGCCAAGACTTTAAATCGAGAGATCGGTCCATATGGCAGCTATATTCAAATCTGGACCAATCTGGGCCAAATTGAAGAAGGATTTCGAAGGCCCTAAAACAACTTACTGTCCCAAAATTCGGCAACATCGCACAATAAATGCGCCTTTTTAAATCGAGAGATTGGCCTAACACAACTCACTGTATCAAATTTGTGAGAAATCGGGCAATAAATGTGTCTTATATGGCTCCAAAGCCTTATATCAAGAGATCAGTCTATATGGCAGCTATATCCCAATCTGGACCGATCGTGTCCAAATTGCGGAAATATGTCGAGGAGCCTAACACAACTCACTTTCCCAAATTTTGGCAAAATCAGGTAATAAATGAGCCTTTTATGGGTCCAAGACCTTAAATCTGCTGTTCGGTTTATATGGAAGCTATATCCAAATCGGGACCGATCTAGACCAAATTGAAGGGGGATGTCGATGTGGCTAGCACAACTTACTTTCCCAAATTTTGGCAAAATCTCGCATTAAATGCGCATTTTATGGGCCCAAGACCTTAAATAGGCGGATCAGTTTATATGGCAGCTATATCCAAATCTGGACCGATCTGGGCCAAACTGAAGAGGGATGTCGATGGGCCTAGCACAACTTACTGTCTCAAATCAAAATCGAATAATAAATATGGATTTTATGGGCCGAAGACCTTAATTCGGCGGATCGGTTTATATGGGGGCTCGAACATGAACAAAAAAAGAATCAATGATCAAAAATATATGGTGTTTCAAACGGAATGACAAAATGAAAATACCTCCATCCTTCGGTGGTGGGTATAAAAAAAATATAAAATTCAGAAAATGCTTGAAATCTTTATTTGAATCGATAGTACGGTCCATATAATTTAATGTTCGAAGATTATTTTATGCAAATGTTGACCGTGACTGCACCTCAAAGGGTTTATCCGCTTAGTGCAATTTTGACATACTCTTTCCGAAATCTCTGCCAGTATCTCACGAATAAATGCATCAATGTTGTCTTCCATTGCGTCGATTGACATTTAACAAAGCCGCGCAAATAATACTGTAAAGGCGTTAAATCGCACGATCTAGGCTGTCAGTTGACCGGTCCCGAACATGAAATAAAATGTTGGCCGAACTCGCCTCTCAATAAGTCTATTTTTAAGCGTGATGTGTGGCATGTGGCACCGTCTTGTTGAACCTACATGTCATGCAAGTGAAGCTCTTATATTCTGGGAAAAAAAAGATGCATATCATCTCACGATAGATCTCACCATTCACAGTTATGTTACGATTCGCATCATCTTTGAAGAAGTACGGTCCAATGATGCTAAACCGCGCCAAACTGTGACTTTTTCCGGATACATTGGTAGCTCTTGCAATGCATCTGGCTGATCATCACTTCGAAGTCGACAATTCTGCTTATTTACCTACCCATTGAGCCAAAAATGAGAACAAAAATGATCGCGTGATGAACTTTAACAAAGCACGCATTTTGAGAATAAAATTCAATAATTTGCAAGCGTTGTTCGTTTGTAAGACGAATCATAGTTAAATTATAGACCAAACTGGAGATGTTTGACAGTGAAACAAAACACGAAACGCACATGAGCTGTTTAAACCTGTGTTGCCAAAAAGGTAATAGCTAAAAATCACCCTCTATTGTGTAGAAAATTGTGGCTTAATAGCATTATTAGTTAAAACAAGTAAGAGCGTGCTAAGTTCGGCCGGGCCGAATCTTATATACCCTCCACCATTGATCGCATTTGTCGAGTTCTATGCGCGGTATCTCTTTTTAGATAATTTAATAAGAATTGTTATGCTATTGGAGTTATATCAAATTATAGTCCGATTCGGACCATAAATGAATGCTGAACATTTTAGAAGACATTGTGTAATATTTCAGTTCATTCGGATAAGAATTGCGCCCCTAGCTCAAGAAGCAAAATCGGGAGATAGGTTTATATGGGAGCTGTATCAAGCTATTGATCGATTCAGACCATATAAGACACGTATGTTGAAGGTCATGAGAGAAGCCGTTAAAAATTTCAGCGAAATCGGATGAGAACTGCGCCCTCTAGAGGTTCAAGAAGTCAAGATCCCAGATCGGTTTATATGGCATACGTGTTTATTATGGTCTAGATCGATCTATAGCCCGATACAGCTCCAATATATATATCGATCTCTCTATTTTACTTCTTGAGCCCCCAAAGGGCGCAATTGTTATTCGAATTGGCTCACATTTTAAACAGGTCTCCACCATATAATTTAATTGTGGTCCAAACCAGACCATATCTTGATATCGCTCTAATAGCAGATCAAATCTTTTCTTTTATCCTTTTTTGCCTAAGAAGAGATGCCGGAAAAAGAACTCGACAATTGCGATCCATGGTGGAGGGTATATAAGATTCGGCGCGGCCGAACTTAGCACGCTTTACTTGTTTTTATTATTTTTCCGATTCTCTCTCTCAATGGATGTTTGTTTATTTTTACACTTAGGTAAAATTAAACCTAATTTTGGTGAGTTTATGTGTAATGAAGTTCCTCTGCATGTAGTATTCCATCGGTGCCCAACTGCTACGTTACAGAAAAGTTCGAATGTATCTAAATGCTTCAAAGTTAAAGATGTTTTGGCATTAAACCGAATAATAACCACTGCTGAAAAAACGCTTTTGATATTTACACAGGTCTCCAACATAGAAACTTAATTGTAGTCCAAACCGGACCATATCTTGATATCGCTCAATAGGGCTCGATTGCCCTATCATTCAGGGCAATCGAGCCCTATCATTCAGAGTTATAGGTAGGTAGGGTTGCCTTTTATATTTCGTGATCGGGCAACCCTTGTTTTGCAATCTGCCAACTGACAGCTCTATAGTAAAGCTTGACATTTTTGAGGTTATGTGTTGTTTACAGTAACTAATAAGTAAAAGCGTGCTAAGTTCGGCCGGGCCGAATCTTATAGACTCTCATTTGTCGCATTTGTCGAGTTCTTTCCCGGTATCTCTTTTTAGATAAACAAAGGGTAAATGAGAAAATTTGCTATGCTAATTGAATTGAGTATTGGAGACCACAGTAGAAGTCTATGTGTAAAATTTCGGCGAAATCGAATAAGAATTGGGCATTTTAGGACCTCAAAAAGTAAAATAGAGAGATCGGTTTATATGGGAGCTGTATCAGGCTGAAGACCGATTCAGACCCTATTTGACATGTATATTGAAGGTCATGGGAGAAGCCGTTGTACAAAATTTCAGCCAAATCGGATAATAATTACGCCCTCTTGAGGCTCAAGTAGTCAAGATCCCATATCGATTTATATTTCAGCTACATCAGGTTATGGACCGATTTGAACCATATTTGGAACAGTTTTTAGAAGTCATAACAAAACACCTCATGCAAAATTTCAGCCAAGTCGGATTGGAATTGCGCCCTCAATGGGTCAAGAAGTCAAGATCCAAGATCGGTTTATATGGTAGCTTTATTAGGTTATGGACCGATTTACATCGTACTTGGCACAGTTGTTAGAAACTATAACAAAACATCTCTTGCAAAATTTCAGCCAAATCGGATAAGAATTGCGTCCTCTATATGGCAGCTATATCAAAACATGGACCGATTTGGCCCATTTACAATCCCAACCGACCTACACTTATAAGAACTATTTGTGCAAAATATCAAGCGGATAGCTTTACTTCTTCGAAAGTTAGCGTGCTTTCGACAAACAGACGGACGGACATGGCTAGATCGACTTAAAATATCACGACGATCAAAAATATATATATTTTTTATGGGGTCTTAGACGAATATTTCGAGTAGTTACAAACAGAATGACGAAATTGGTATACCCCCCATTCTATGGTGGAGGGTATAAAAAAGATTTAGTTGAAGTAACTGCAAATTAATTTGAATTGAACTTACCTAAAATGGACATTTATCTGCTGCAAACAGTCACGGTTGCTTGTGGTTTAGTAATATTAACCGGAGTTTTATCAATATCAACAAGTAAAAGCGTGCTAAGTTCGGCCGGGCCGAATCTTATATACCCTCCACCATGGATCGCATTTGTCGAGTTCTTTTCCCGGCATCTCTTCTTAGGCAAAATAAAAGGATATAAGAAAAGGGTTGCTCTGCTATTAAAACGATATAAAGATATGGTCCGGTTCGGACCACAATTAAATCATATATTGGAGACCTGTGTAAAATGTCAGCCAATTCGAATAAGAATTGCGCCCTTTGTGGGCTCAAGAATAAAATAGAGAGATCGATTTATATGGGAGCTGTATCGGGCTATAGACCAATTCAGACCATAATAAACACGTATGTTAATGGTCATGAGAGAATCTGTCGTACAAAATTTCAGGCAAATCGGATAATAATTGCGACCTCTAGAGGCTCAAGAAGTCAAGATCCCAGATCGGTTTATATGGCAGCTATATCAGGTTATGAACCGACTTGTACTATATTTGACATAGTTGTTGAAAGTAACAATAAAAACGTCTTGCGAAATTTCAGCCAAATCGGATAGAAATTGAGCCCTCTAGAAGCTCAAGAAGTCAAGTCCCCAGATCTGTTTATATGACAGCTATATAAGGTTATGGACCGATTTGAACCATACTTGGCACAGTTGTTGGATATCATAACAAAACACGTCGTGCAAAATTTCATCCCAATCGGATAAGAACTGCGCACTCTAGCGGCTCAAGAAGTCAAGACCCCAGATCGGTTTATATGGCAGCTATATCAGGTTATGAACCGATTTAAACCATACTTGGCACAGTTGTTGGATATCGTAACAAAACACGTCGTGCAAAATTTCATTCCAATCGGATAAGAATTGCGCACTCTAGAGGCTCAAGAAGTCAAGACCCAAGATCGGTTTATATGGCAGCTATATCAGAACATGTTTTTATCCAACAACTGTGTCAAGTATGGTTCAAATCGGTCCATAACCTGATATAGCTGCCATATAAACCGATGTTGGGTCTTGACTTCTTGAGCCTCTAGAGTGCGCAATTCTTATCCGATTGGAATGAAATTTTGCACGACGTGTTTTATTATTATATCCAACAACTGTGCCAAGTATGGTTTAAATCGGTTCATAACCTGATATAGCTGCCATATAAACCGATCTGGGGTCTTGACTTCTTGAGCCGCTAGAGTGCGCAGTTCTTATCCGATTGGGATGAAATTTTGCACGACGTGTTTTGTTATGATATCCAACAACTGTGCCAAGTATGGTTCAAATCGGTCCATAACCTTATATAGCTGTCATATAAACAGATCTGGGGACTTGACTTCTTGAACTTCTAGAGGGCTCAATTTCTATCCGATTTGGCTGAAATTTCGCAAGACGTTTTTTATTGTTACTTTCAACAACTATGTCAAATATAGTACAAGTCGGTTCATAACCTGATATAGCTGCCATATAAACCGATCTGGGATCTTGACTTCTTGAGCCTCTAGAGGTCGCAATTATTATCCGATTTGCCTGAAATTTTGTACGACAGATTCTCTCATGACCATTAACATACGTGTTTATTATGGTCTGAATTGGTCTATAGCCCGATACAGCTCCCATATAAATCGATCTCTCTATTTTATTCTTGAGCCCACAAAGGGCGCAATTCTTATTCGAATTGGCTGACATTTTACACAGGTCTCCAACATATGATTTAATTGTGGTCCGAACCGGACCATATCTTTATATCGTTTTAATAGCAGAGCAACCCTTTTCTTATATCCTTTTATTTTGCCTAAGAAGAGATGCCGGGAAAAGAACTCGACAAATGCGATCCATGGTGGAGGGTATATAAGATTCGGCCCGGCCGAACTTAGCACGCTTTTACTTGTTTGAGTTGAATTGTTGTGTCTTGATTTCAAATCAGATATGTGCCCCGCTAACCTTGTTTTAGGTTTTTTTTTTCGATGTTCCTACATAACTTTGATGGCAGCTATCAGTTTTATTTCCCGTGCAGTTAATTTTGTAGGTAACGTTAGATTTTCCATTTTGTCAATTTTACTTTTTGTGTTTGAGAACAACGTGCTTAGTGTGTTTGGCGGTTTTTGCGCAAGATTATATTTTTCTTTATCGTAAACTAGCTGACCCGGGCCCGCTCCGCTGCGCCTTCTTTTACTTTATATGGAACAAGAGTTTCCTTGGAATATTTATTTTCGACAATTAAAGATCTATAAGTGAAATACCATCCTAACTTGACTAACAGTTTACCAATATATGTTTGGATGTAAGGTATACTCCATCCTTAAAATACTTAATTTCAGCCCGATATTCTCATGATGTCTGTGGTATGAAAAAATATTTAGGGGCGTTTTCGGGGGAGAGGTGGTCCCCTAGATAATTGGCCCTGAAAACAATATCAGCATCGTGCTCTTCTCTCAAATACCATTTATTTAAACCCCATATTGCCATTGGCTTAAGAGGAGTTTACAGGATGAGGCGTCCCCCAAACTCATGACCCCAAAATAGGTTATCAAATTCGTTTTTTAATCTCAAATATCTTTAATTTGAGCCACATATTGGGATGGTTAAAAAATTTTTACCCTTTGGGGGGTGTTTTGGGGAAGTGGTGATGACCTAAATACATGGTCCTACATTTGGATATCAAATTCGTATTCTACTCCCAAATACCTTTATTTGAGCCCCATATTGCGATGGTCACTAAAAAATTGCTGTATGTGGGGTATTTTGGGAAAGGGGTAGATCCGCAGAAAATTGGTCCTGAAAATGGGTATCAACTCTTGCTCTACCCCCCAATACCTTTTATTTAAGCTCCACATTGACATGGTCGGTAAATATGCCCGATTTAGGGGTGTTTTGGGGATTGGGGTGGTCCCCCAAACACTAAACCCGGAAAATATATCAGCAACGTGTTCTATTCTCATATATGTATCTATATATCATTTATTTGAACCCCATATTGCCATTGCCCTCAAAAATTGGATATCAAATTCGTTTCTTAATCTCATTTAAACTCCTTATTGCAAAAGTTAGCAAATATCTCCGGTTTGGGGTCGTAAAAGCTATGAATATTTAGTTCCACTCTCTTTAAGACCCAAATTGTCTTGGTGAGCAAATATGTCCTATTTGGGGGTTGCTATGGTGGTGGAACGTCCGCAAGACAGTTGGCCCCTAATGTTGATATTAGATTCGTGGTCTACTCCCACATACCTTTAATTTGAGCCCGATATTTCCATAGTCGACAAACATGACCGGCTTGGGGGTGTTTTGTGTGATGGGCGGCCACTCAGTGAGTTGGCCTTGAAAATATATATCGGATTCGTGTTCCACTTTAAAAACCCTCCTAGTTGAGCCTCATATTGCAATAGTCAGAAAATACTTACTATTTGGATGGTGTTGTGGGGGTGGGGTGGCCCCGTAGACACTTTTCCCGAATATTGATATCAAATTCGTGCTTTACTCCCAAAGACCTTTCATTTGAGCCCCATATTGCTATGGTCGTCAATTTGTTCCCTTTGGGGGATGTTTTTGAATCCCATATTGCCATGGTCTGTAAATATATCCGATTTAGGGGTGTTTTGGTGCTTGGGGTGGTCCCCCTAGCTCTTGGTCCGACAATTGGATATCAGATACGTTTTCTTATCCTAAATTCCTTTCATTTGAGTCTCATATTGTCGTGATTGGTCTAAATATATGTTTGGTAGGTTTAAGGGTGGGGCAACCCCCCATGGTACCCCATCCGAAATTGGAATACCAATTTTTTTATTTTAGGGTACTATATAAGAGCACACAAAATTTCGCTTAAATCGCACCACCCATCTCCGAGATCTGGCGTTTCTGAAAATCGGGGTAAGGGGGAGGATCCGCTCCCCCTTCAGATATCAAAAAATGTAGTACCCTATTTTTAACACGGGGTCATAATGCACCATCTGTGAGAATTTCAAAAAAATCGGTTCAGCCGTTTCTGAGTCTATAAGGAACACACAAACATACATACAAACAAATCTTCAAACAAACACAAATTGATTTTTATATATAATATTTCCGATTGTTTTAACCTTTGTGATACTCCCGGTTTATATATTATTGACTTGTACGCGGAAGGTTGTTTATCATTCGTTTGTACATTAGGTATTTGTTTCATAAGGTTTTCTATGACATTTCCCGGAAATGATCGGAAATTTACGATAAAGAACAAGTAAGATCGTGCTAAGTTTGGCCGGGTCGAATCTTATACACCCTCCACCAAGGATCGAATTTGTCGAGTTCTATGCACGGTATCTCTTTTAGGCAAACAAAGAATATTGCATAAGAACTGTTATGCCATGTTATGTTGTCCGATTCGGACCATAAATCAATGCCGAACATTTTAGAAGTCATTGTGTAAAATTTCAGTTCATTCGGATAAGAATTGCACCTTGTAGAGGCTTAAGAAGCAAATTGGGAAATATATATGGGAGCTGTATATGGGAGCTGTATCAAGCTATTGATCGATTCACACCATATTAGACACATATGTTGAAAAACATGAGAGAAGCCGTTGGACAAAATTTTTCCAAATCGGATGAGAATTACGCCCTCTAGAGGCTCAAGAAGTCAAGATCCCAGCTATATCAATTTATGTTCCGATTTGCGCCATAGCACACTTATTGGAAGTCTTAACAAAACACCTCATGTAAAATTACAGCCAAATCGGATGAGAATTGCGCGCTCTATTGGCTCAAGAAGTCAAGATCCAAGATCCAAGATCGGTTTATATGACAGCTATACTAGATTGTGAACCGATTTAAATTATACTTAACACAGTTGTTGAGAGTTATATCAACAACCGTAAAACACCACGTGCAAAATTTCATTCCAATCGGATAAGAATTGCGCACTCTAGAGGCTCAAGAAGTCAAGACCCAAAATCGGTTCATATTTCATCTATATCAAAACATGAACCGATATGGCCCATTTACAGTACCAACCAACCTACACCAATAAGAAGTATTTGTGCAAAATTTCAAGCGGCTAGCATTACTCCTTCTGAAGTTAGCGTGCTTTCGACAGACATACGGACGGACGGACGGACATGGCTAGATCGACGTAAAATGTCGCGACAATCCTCAATATATATACTTTATGGGGTCTCAGACGAATATTTCGAGTAGTTACAAACAGAATGACGAAATTAGTATACCCCCATCCTATGGTGGAAGGTATAAAAATTACTTGTTAGTTCAATATAAATGCTGTGTTTGTAAGACGTTCTCTGTCACCTTTTGTTTATGTGAAACATGTGTGACGTTTTGTTCAATTAATTTATATCCTTTATTGCTCAGTGTCTAACCTGATGATGTCAACGGAGGGAAGGCGAAATATCGTTTAAAAATAAATTAAGAGTCAGAGAACACTGCCTCGAGCTTAATTATTAACCAATAAAAGGTCGAATAAAACTAATTGATATATAAATAAACAAGTATATATACAACGAAATAAATGAATGAAAAATACGTAAAAAAGTAAAATAACAAATGAATAAAAAATAGATGTAACAAATCTATATATATAAAAATGAATTTGTGTTTGTTTGTATGTCTGTTTGTATGTTTGTTTGTTTGTTTGTGGATTTGTAAATTTGTTTGTTCCGTATAGACTAAAAACGGCTAAACAGATTTCTTTGAAGTTTCCACAGATTGCGGGGAGTGGTCCGGAAGGAGCAATAGGCTACATAATTTTTTGATATCGCACTGGGGACGGACCCTCCCCCTTACCCCAAAAGTACCAGCCAAAAATAAAAGTGGTCCGATTGGGACAACATGGGACTTAAATTAAAGGTATTCAAGAGTAGAGTACAAATTCCATATTAAAAATTGATCGCAAGTAATTGGGGGGCCGCCCCGACCAAGAAAACCCCCCAAAATAGGTTTCTTGGACGATAATGACAAAATGGGAATCGAATAAAAGGTATTCGGGAGTAGATTACGAATATGGTCCAGAAGGAGCAATAGGCTATATAAGTTTTTAATATCGCAATGGGGGCGGACCCTCCTACTTACCCCAAAAGTACCACCCAAAACTAGAAGTGGACCGATCGGGACAATATGGGACTTAAATGAAAGGTATTCAAGAGTAGAGTACGATTTCCATATTAAAAATTTAGTCCAAGTAAGGGGGGGGGGGGGGGGCGGGGCGCCCCGACCCCAAAACCCACCAAATTGGTTTATTGGACGATAATGACAATATGGGGCTTAAATAAAAGGTATTCGTGACTACATTACGAATATGGTTAGGAAGGAGGTATAGGCTATGTAATTTGTTGATGTTGGAGGGGGGGGGGGGGGGTGGGGACGTACCCTCCCCCGCTACACCAAAAATGCCACTCAAAAGCAAAATGCCACTCAAAAAAGCAATATGGGTATCAAATGAAAGATATTGGAGAGTAGAAAATGAATGTGGTATAAAAACTTGGTGTCAAGTATCAAGGGGTAACCCTAACCCGAAAACTGCTCCAAATAGACAAGCAAGTAATTGATAGTCGCCCCATCCCCGATAATCTCTCCAAATGGGAATACTACTCAACCATAGCTTGATGAAACTCAAATGATAGGCATTTGAGTGCAGATTACGAATATGACATTAAACTTTGTGTCCAAGAACCGAATAGTTCTAAAATCTAAAACCTTCAATAGGTTATTTGACCTATTAAAACAATGGGGAATCAAGTGATAGATTTTCTGGAGTTGAGTGCGTTATTCAAATTTATGCTCAAGTGGCAGTGCGGCGCACAACCCTCACATAAACGCCCTCCATCAAACAGCTGTATACACCAATCATGACAATATGAGGTTAAATTAAAGGTATAAAGTTGTGTACTGCGAATCTGATGTCATTATTCTGCTCATATATATAGCGGACCACCTCATTCCAAAACGGTGATCAATTATAATGACTTAACGGGACACTGTGTGATTTAAATCATGTGTAGGCCGCCATAGCCCCGAAATTATAACATTCAGAGTGAAAGCAGGAGTTGCAAACCATAATGATAAGGTTGCAACCATTTTTAGCTCACCGATATACAAGACCAAACGACGTGCTGGGCAACACTTTTTTGTTCAAGACTTTTACATGGTAAGAACTATCGCCACCGCTCCAAATATATAGACTGGCAAATTTGTTTTTTACCACAGAAAATCGTTTAATATGACATTTTAATATGATCTACAAACAAGTAAAAAAGCGTTAAGTTCGGCCGGGCTGAACTTTGGATACCAACTACCTCGGGTATATATGTAAACCACCTTTCAATAAAATTCGGTGAAAATTTCATACCTTATGTCCCATAGCAGTTATATCGAAATATGTTCCGATTTGGACCAAATATTAATAAGAACAAGTCATTGTTCAATTGTGTATAACAAAATATTGGTCTTTTTAGTAGCTATATCTAAAAATAAACCAATCTGAACCATATACGACACGGATGTCGAAAAGCCGAACATAAGTCAATGTGTCAAATTTCAGTGAAATCGGATTATAAATGCGCCTTTTATGGGGCCAAGACTTTAAATCGAGATATCAGTCTACATGGCAGCTATATCCAAATCTGGACCGATTTGGGCCAAGTTGCAGAAAAATGTAGAAGAGCCTAACAGAAAGCAATGTCCTAAATTTCAGCGACATCGGACAATATGGGCCCAAAACCTTAAATCGAGAAATCGGTCTATATGACAGCTATATCCAAATCTGAACCGATCAGGGCCAAATTGAAGAAAGATGTCAAAGGTCCTAAGACAACTCACCGTCTCACATTTCAGCAAAATCGGATATGGGGTTAAGGCCCTAAATCGGCGGATCGGTCTATATGGCAGCTGTATCCAAATCTGAACTGATCTGGGCCAATTTGATAAAGAATATCTAGGGGCCTAAGACAACTCACTGTCCCAAATTTCATCAAAATCGGATAATATAGGTTGCCCAAAAAGTAATTGCGGAGTTTTCATATAGACGGCGTTGACAAATTTCTTCAATGGCTTGTGACTCTGTAAGTGCATTCTTTCTTCTGTCAGTTATCAGCTCTTACTTTTAGCTTGCTTTAGAAAAAAAGTGCGCGAAATTTTGTTTACATTTGTTTGTTTGGCGTCAATTTTAATATGGACCCCACAAAGGAGCATTTTCGTCATATTTTACTTTATTATTTCCGTAAAGGAAAAAACGCGGAGCAGGTTGCTAAAAAGTTACGAGATGTGTATGGTGATAAAGACCAGTGTCAAAATTGGTTTCGCAAATTCCGTTCTGGAGATTTTTCACTTAAAGATGAGCCACGTTCAGATCGGCCAAATGAAGTTGATGATGACCAAAGCAAAGCATTAATCGAATTGGATTGTCATGTAACTGAGCGTGAGATAGGAGAGAAGTTAAATATACCAAAATCAACCGTTCATTATCACATAAAAAGTCTTGGACTGGTGAAAAAGCTTGATATTTGGGTACCACATGTATTGAAAGAAATTCATTTAACAAACCGAATCAACGCTTGTGATATGCACCTCAAACGCAATGAATTCGATCCGTTTTTAAAATGAATCATAACTGGAGATGAAAAATGGATTGTTTACAACAACGTTAGTCGAAAACGATCATGGTCCAAGCATGGTGAACCAGCTCAAACCACTTCAAAGGCTGATATCCACCAAAAGAAGGTTATGCTGTCTGTTTGGTGGAATTGGAAGGGTGTGGTATATTTTGAGCTGCTTCCAAGGAACCAAACGATTAATTCGGATGTTTACTGTCAACAATTGGACAAATTGAATACAGCCATCAAGGAGAAGCGACCAGAATTGGTCAATCGCAAAGGTGTCATATTCCACCAGGACAACGCTAGACCGCACACATCTTTGGTCACTCGCCAAAAACTGAGTGAGCTTGGCTGGGAACTTTTGATGCATCCACCATATAGCCCCGACCTTGCACCATTCGATCTTTGCAGAACTCCTTAAATGGTAAAACTTTCGGCAATGATGAGGCTATAAAATCGCACTATGTTTAGTTTTTTGCAGATAAAGGCCAGAAGTTCTATGAGCGTGGAATACTAAATTTGCCAGAAAGATGGCGAAAGGTTATCGAACAAAATGGCAATTTTATATTTGATTAAAGTTTATTCTAAGTTTTATTAAAAATGCATTTCAATGTGCCTTTTATGGGCCTAAGACCCTAAATCGAAGGATCGGTCTATATGGCAGCTATATCCAAATCTAAATCGATCTGGACCAAATTGACGAAGGATGTCGAAGGGCCTAACACAACTCACTGTGCAAAATTTCAGCAAAATCGGATAATAAATGTGGCTTTTATGAGCCTAAGACCCTTAATCGGCGGATCTGTCTATATGGCAGCTATATCCAAATCTAGACCGATCTGGGCTGAACTGAAGAAGTATGTCGTAGGACCTAACTCAACTCGCTGTCTCAAATTACAGCAAAATCGGATAACATATGTGGCTTTTATGGTCCTAAGACCCTAAATCGGCGGATCGGTCTATATGGGGATATATGAACATATAGTCCGATAGAGCCCATCTTCGAACTTAAACTGCTTATGAACAAAAAAAATCTGTGCAAAGTTTCAGCTCAATATCTCTATTTTTAAAGATTTTGGCGTGATTTCAACAAACAGACGGACAGACGGACGCACATGTATAGATCGTCTTAGATTTTTACGCTGATCAAGAATATATATACTTTATGGGTTCGGAAATGTATACTTTGATATGTTGTAAACGGAATGACAAAATGAATATTCCCCCTATCCTTCGGTGGTGGGTATAAAAAAAGACCAAATGATGACTATTTAATAGATAGTCATATAGTATAGTCATTCATAGACAACCACCATACCATATGATCCACTCTAAGCGAGTAGCACTAACTTTTAAATTAGCGTCATCTGGCAGTCTACAACTGAAATTGTTTGATCCAACTGGATTTAGTTGATCAAATTAAAAACATCCCAACATGAACAGGGAGAGGGCACAGTGGTAAAAATTAATCATCAGAATGTATCTTTGTTATGACAACCTATCGGTCCTTTGAATAAAGAACAAGTAAAAGCGTGCTAAGTTCGGCCGGGCCGAATCTTATATACCCTCCACCATGGATCGCATTTGTCGAGTTCTTTTCCCGGCATCTGTTCTTAGGCTAAAAAGGATATAAGAAAAGAGTTGCTCTGCTATTAAAACGATATCAAGATATGGTTCGGTTCGGACCACAATTAAATTATATGTTGGAGACCTGTGTGTTAAATTTCAGCCAATTCGAATAAGAATTGCGTCCATTGGGGCTCACGAAGTAAAATAGAGAGAACGATTTATATGGGATCTGTATCGGGCTATAGACCGATTCAGAACATAATAAACACGTTTGTTGATAGTCATGAGAGGATCAGTAGTACAAAATTTCAGGCATATCGGATAATAATTGCGACCTCTAGGGGTCAAGAAGTCAAGATCCCAGATCGGTTTATATGGCAGCTATATCAGGTTATGAACCGATTTGAACCTTATTTGACACAGTTGTTGAAAGTAAAAATAAAATACGTCATGCACAATTTCAGCCAAATCGGATAGGAATTGCGCCCTCTAGAAGCTCAAGAAGTCAAATCCAAGAAGTCAAATGTTTATATGACAGCTATATCAGGTTATGGAGCGATTTCAACCATACTTGGCACAGTTGTTGGATATCATGACGAAACACTTCGTGCAAAAACTCATTCAAATCGGATAAGAATTGTGCCCTCTAGAGGCTCAAGAAGTCAAGACCCAAGATCGGTTTATATGACAGCTATATCAGGTTATGAACCGATTTGAACCATACTTGGCACAGTTGTTGGGTATCGAAACAAAACACGTCGTGCGAAATTCCATTCCAATCGGATAAGAATTGCGCACTCTAGAGGGTCAAGAAGTCAAGACCCAAGATCGGTTTATATGGCAGCTATATCAGGTTATAGACCGATTTAAACCATACTTGGCACAGTTGTTGGATATAATAACAAAACACGTCATGCAAAATTTCATTTCAATCGGATAAAAATTGCGCACTCTAGAGGCTCAAGAAGTCAAGACCCAAGGTCGGTTTATATGGGAGCTATATCAGGTTATAAACCGATTTGAACCATACTTGGCACAATTGTTGGATATCATAACAAAACACGTCGTGCGAAACTCAATTTCAATCGGATAAGAATTGCGCACTCTAGAGGCTCAAGAAGTCAAGACCCAAGATCGGTTTATATGGCAGCTATATTAAAACATGGACCGATATGGCCCATTTACAATACCAACCGACCTACACTAATAAGAAGTATTTGTGCAAAATTTCAAGCGGCTAGCTTTACTCCTTCGGAAGTTAGCGTGCTTTCGACAGACAGACGGACGGACGGACGGACAGACGGACGGACGGACAGACGGACGGACATGGCTAGATCGACATAAAATGTCGCGACGATCAAGAATATATATACTTTATGGGGTCTCAGACGAATATTTCGAGTAGTTACAAACAGAATGACGAAATTAGTATACCCCCCATCTTATGGTGGAGGGTATAAAAATAAAATATAGGAAGGACCTAAAAGCAAAAAAATTTTTATCAAATCCTGTGGTGGAATGCCTAGGAGAGCCGCCCACCCCCAAAACCCGGCAAACGGATTTATAGACCAACCATATAGTCCCACTATATGGGACTCATATTAAAGATATTTGAGAGTAGAAAACGAATCTGATATCCAATTGCGGAAGTAAGTGTTTCGTGGGTCACCCCACCACTACAAAACCCCTCAAATCGGACAATTTACCGACCATGGCAATATGGATCTTAAATGAAAGGTTTTTGGGAATAGAGCACGAAATTGATTTTCACTTTTGGGTCCAAGTGTCTGGGGGTCCACCACACCCCAAGAAGGACTTTTACTGATGTGGGGTTTAAATAAGAGGTACTTGAGTGTAGAAAAATCCATAGGAAAATTGGAATACATTTTCAACTACAATTACGCAGAAATTTTCAAATTTAGAGTACTTCTCTCCAACATAGATAGCATAATCGGGCGCAGCAGAGCGGGCCGGGCTCAGCTAGTCTTATATATAAAAATTAATTTGTGTTTGTTTGTAGGTTTGTTTGTGTGTTCAGAAACGGCTGAACCGATTTACTTGAAATTTTTACTCATGGTGCATAATAATCCCGTGGTATAGGGTACTAATTTTTTGATATCTAGTGGCGGAGCGGACCCTCCCCTTCACCCTAATTTTCACTAACGCCAGATTTCGGAGGTAGTTGGTGCGATTTAAGCCAAATTTTGTGTGCTATCTTAAATTAACCTACAAACAAAAATTTGGTATCCAAATTTTGGATTTGGGCGTCGCCCCACCACAAAAGCTACCAAATAGACACCAATTACGACTATATGGGACTCAAATGAAAGGTATTTAAGATTAGAAAACGTATCTGATATCCAATTGTCGGACCAATTTGGAGGACCGCCCCAACCCCCAAAACACCTCTAAATCGGACATATTTACCAACCATGGCAATATGGGACTCAGTTGAAAGGTATTTGGAGGTAGAAAACGAATCTAATATCCAAATGTGGACCAAAGTTTCTCGGGATCCACCCCTTCCCTAAAACACCCCCAAACAGGACTTATTTACTGATCGTGGCAATATATGGCTCAAATAAAAGTTATTTAAGTATACAATACGAACCTGATATCCAAATGTGGGATCAAGCCCCTTCCAAAAACAATCCCAAAGAGGACAAATTTACAGCCATAGTGATATGGGGCTCAAATGAGAGGTCTTTGAAAGTAAAGCACGAATTGGATATCAATATTAGGGAAAATGTGTGTATGGGGCCAACCAACCCCCATAACACCACCTATATAGGACGTATTAGCTGACCATTCCAATATGGGGCTATAATTAGAAGTATTTTAGAGTAGAACACGAATCTGATATATATTTTCAGGGCCAAGTCACCAAAACACCCCCCAAAACGGTCATGTTTGCCGACTATGAAAAAATGGGACTGAAACGAAAGGTATTTGGGAGTAGACCATGCATTTGATATCAACATTAGGGACCAACTGTCTAAGTGACGTCCTACCACCATTACAACCCCCAAATAGGACAGTGGACACTCAAGACAGTGGAGCTCGATTGTTTTTAGGGTCAATACCCAACCCGGAGATATTTGCAGGTTTTTGCAATTAGGGGTTTAAAAGAATGGTATTTGAGATTAGAAAACGAATTTGATATCCAATTTTGAGGCCAATGGCAATATGGGGTTCAAAAAAATTATATATGGATATATGAGAATAGAGCACGTTGCTGATATATTTTCAGGACATAGTGTTTGGGCCACCCCAATCCCCAAAACACCACTAAATCGGGCACATTTACAGACCATGACAATGTGGAGCTTAAATGAAAGGTATTGGTGGGTAGAGCAAGAATTGATACCCACTTTCGTGACCAATTTTCTTTGGGAAATTTTCCAAAAATACCCCACAAACAGCAATTTTTTAAAGACCATCGCAATATGGGGCTCAAATAAAGGTATTTGGTATTCCCCAAAGGGTAAAAATTTTTCGACCATGCCAATATGTGGCTTAAATGAAAGGTATTTGAGATTAGAAAAGGAATTTGATAACTAATTTTGCGGCCATGGGTTTGGGGGACGCCTCATCCTGTAAACTCACCTTAAAACAATTACAATATGGGGTTTGAATAAATGGTATTTGAGAGAAGAGCACGATGCTGATATTTTTTCAGGGCCAAGTGTCTGGGGGACTACCTAAATCAGATATCAGCTAGTGTACATATATACATTAGGTAAGGATGATGCCAAGGCCTTATCTTCTAGACATCCACGTTGGCCGGATATAGGCCCATTGTGATTAATCATCTTCCTCCTTCTCCGTCCGATCAATTCATTTCACAAAGCAAACCGTTTTTTAACGTACTCTCTGAACCCACCCAGATGAATATTAAACGCTTTGATCCTACACGGATTAACGCCTCTCAGTTGTACTAGTGCCTGAAAGAAAAATGAACCGTGTATCCTGTTCTACGTTGACATAATGCAGGGCATTGACAGAGAAAGTAAAATCTGTCGTCTGAGGGTCGATCTCATGACACCACCTACAGATGTCATAATTTCGTCATTCTTTTTGTAACGCCTCGAAATATGCGTCTAAGACCCCATAAAGTATATATATTCTTGATCGTCGCGACATTTTAAGTCGAACTAGCCATGTCCGTCCGTCTGTCCGTCTGTCCGTCCGTCCGTCCGTCTGTCTGTCGAAACACGCTAAGTTTTGAAGGAGTAGAGCTAGCCGCTTGAAATTTTGCACAAATACTTCTTATCAGTTTAGGTCAGGTGGGATTGTAAATGGGCCATGACTGAAATTTCGCACATAGTGTTTTGATATAACTTCCAACAACTATGTGAAGTATGGTCGTAATCGGTTCATAACCTGGTATAGCTGCCATATAAACCGATCTTGGATCTTGACTTCTTGAGCCTCTAGAGAGCGCAATTCTCATCTGATTTGGCACAAATTTCTAAAATTTCGCACGTAGTGTTTTGATCTCACTTCCAACAACTATGCGAAGTATGGTCCTAATCGGTCCATAACCTGACATAGCTGCCATACAAACCGATCTTGGGTCTTGACTTCTTGAGCCTCTAGAGGGCGCAATTCTTGTCCGATTTGACTGAAATTTCGCACATAGTGTTTTGATATAACTTCCAACAACTGTGCTAGGTATGATTTAAATCGGATCATAATCTGGTATAGCTGTCATATAAACCGATCTAGGATCTTGATTTCTTGAGCCAATAGAGCGCGCAATTCTCATCCGATTTGCATGAGGTGTTTTGTTATGACTTCCAACAACTGTGCCAAGTATAGCGCAAATCGGAACATAACCTGATATAGCTGCCATATAAACCGATCTGGGATCTTGGCTTCTTGAGCCTCTAGAGGTCGCAATTAACATCCGATTTGGCAGAAATTTTTTACAACAGCTTCTCTCATGACCTTCAACATACGTGTCTTATATTGTCTGAATCGATCAATAGCTTAATGCAGCTCCCATATAAACCTATCTCCCGATTTTGCTTCTTGAGCCCCTACAAGGCGCAATTCTTATCCGAATGAACTGAAATATTACACAATGACTTCCACAATGTTCAGCATTCATTTGTGGTCCAAATCGGACTAAATTGATATAGCTCCAATAGCAAAACAGTTCTTATTCAATATTCTTTGTTTGCCTAGTAAGAGATACCGCGCATAGAACTCGACAAATGCGATCCATGGTGTAGGGTATATAAGATTCGGCTAGGCCGAACTTAGCACGCTGTTACTTGTTTTAATTAATCCCACAAAACCCGTGCGGTTGGGCCGCTGGGCCAGTAAGACTCTGCAGGATGACACTTGCTGATACGCATTCCTCAGTAAGAATAGGAAAGAGTCTCTCCGAACCTTTTAATACCAAACGAGGTTTCAGACAAGGAGACAGCCTATCGTGTGATCTCTTTTATATCCTGCTATAGAAGATTACACGAGATGCAGATGTGAATAGATATGGCACACTAATCACAAGAGAACACATGCTACTCGCCTATGCCGACGACATCGATATCGCAGGTCGGTCACCGGAAGTAGTAACTGCAACCTTTGAAAGAATCGAAAGAGAGTCAGTGAAAATGGGTCTGGCAGTAATTGGAGATAAAACGAAATGGATGGTTTTAACTTCCAAAAAGCCTTGCACAACCGAGCTGGTAAAGAAAATGGAGAAAGTTGAGAACCACAACTTTGAGACAGTCAGTAACTTTATCTATCTGTCACCAATTTTGAGATTAAGCGAAGAATAATACTGGCAAACAGATGCTACTTTGGACTAAGTAAGCAGTTTAGAAACAAGGCCACCTCTCGACAGACGAAGATTACACTATTCAAGACACTGATACTACTCGTGCTGTTATAGCATGGGTACTTGTAAAAGCAGATGAGGCAATGCTTGTAGTATTTGAGAGAAAGATTATTCGTAAAATATATGACAAGTTTGAGTTAATGGAGAATATAGGCGACGTATGAACCACGAGCTGTATGACGACGATAGCATAGTTACACGCATCAATATACAATGGCTGCGTTGGCTAGGTCATGTTGTCAGAATGGATGAAGAAGCTCCAGCAAAGAAGTCTTTTGAAGGCAAAAACGGTGGTACACGCAAACCGGGGAGACACCTCGAAACTTGCCAGAAACTTTGGAAGACTGAATATACATTGCTTAGAAAAAATCTTCTGTTTTAGACAGAGAGTAAGAAGTAGAAGACAATATAATTGATTTTGAACTTAAAAAATAATTAAATATTTCAAATAAATAGCATTCTTAGGGAATGCTAAAATAACACCAATGCATGATAAAACAGTTAAAACAAATCATCCAACTCAAAACAACTGGTAAATATAATGCCTTTATCAGTGGTTGACATCAACCAAGTGCTTGATGTCAAAATAATTCTCATTATCGCAAATTTTCGGGGTATTTGTT
The DNA here is from genome assembly GCF_963082655.1 of Stomoxys calcitrans. Lineage (NCBI taxonomy): Eukaryota > Metazoa > Arthropoda > Insecta > Diptera > Muscidae > Stomoxys > Stomoxys calcitrans. Next base: position 102,375,055 of record NC_081552.1, read on the forward strand.
TGTTCCAGTTTTTAATATTTCATAAACAAAAGTTTATGTTCTCATATCAATGTTTTTTTAGGTTAATACAATAGGTGTGTTTTTTATGCGTATATAAAAAAAAAAAAACAAGTAAGAGCGTGCTAAGTACGGCCGGGCCAAATCTAATATACGCTCCACCATGGATAGCATTTGTCGAGTTCTTTGTGCGATTTCTCTTTTTAGGCAAACAAAGAATAATGAATAAGAACTGTTGTGCTATTGGAGCTATATACAATATATAAGTTATAGTCCGATTCGGACCATAAATAAATTGAATGCTGAACATTGTAGAAGTCATTGTGTAACATTTAAGTTCGGCTAAGAATTGCGCCTTGTGGGGGCTCAAGAAGCAAAATCGGGAGATCGGTTTAAATGGGCGCTGAATCAAGCTATAGATCGATTCAGATCATATTGGACACGTATGTTGAAGGTCATGGGAGAAGCCTTTGTACAAAATTTCTCCCAAACTGGATGAGAATTGCGCCCTCTAGAGGCTCAAGAAGTCAAGATCCCAGATCGGTTTACATGGCAGCGATATCAGGATGTGTACCGATTTGCGCCATACTAAGCACAGTTGTTGGAAGTCATAGCAAAACATCTCATGCAAAGTTTCAGCCAAATCGGATGAGATTTGCTCCGTCTAGCGGCTCATGGAGTCATGATCCAATATCGGTTTATATGGCAGCTATACGAAACTATGAAGCGATTTGAACCATATGCAACATTTTAACGAAATCGGACGAAAATTGCGGCTAAAGATGTCAAATCGGGAGATCGGTTTATATGGCAGCTATATCAGGTTAAAAACTGATTTGGGCCGGACAAAACTTGCGCCTTTTTGGACCAGTAATTGGCGCAGTTGGTGGAAGTCATAACGTAACACTATGCGCAAAATTTCAGCCAAGGTGGCTTCCAGGGCCTCAAGAAGTCAAATCGGGAGATCGGTTTATATGGGAGCTATATCATATTACATACCAATTTGGACCGTACTTGGCACAGCTGCCAAGCTGCTAGCTTTACGCGTTCGACCTCTATCGTGATTTCGACAGACGGACGGACGAAAGACGATCAAGAATATATGCGTATAGTTTATGGGGACTTGGACGAATTTTTCGAGGTGTTACAAACGGAATGACTAGATTAGGATGGAGGTATTCCTATGGTGGTGGGTATAAAAATGTGTGAATTTCCTTGGGGTTGCTTTTGGGAACAGTAAGAATTGGGGTATTGATTTCCCTCAGGACGTCTAAAACGTAAACTTTGTTCTTCAGAACATCTTTATTCAATGAAATGTATTTATTACACAACCACTACCATGCGAATGGTTTGCACAGAAAAAATATTGACATACATTTGGCCAATTTAATATGGTATTGATTTAAAAAAATATTTTTAACAAAGTTATTAATTGCTTTGATAATTGTTGACATTGAAATCCAATTTGCCATTGATTCATGACATGTAATTGGTTTTAAGACTATGGTTTGACAAATTTTTTATTGCATGCATTAAAATCTTGATCTAATATAGCAATAAACATTTAAAAAGTCACCAAAATGTTTGCTGTTGCTAGAAGCATTTGACTGGTTCCCTTTATAGCGATTTCATTTTCAACCAAGAAAAATCATCAGAAGGCGATGTCAAATGGATCAAGGTGCTTTACAACCATTCCAACTAGAGTACGTTGTAAAGCACACATCTGAATTTGAACAGGGCTCTTTAAGTCGACTTGTTTCATAAGCGCAATAGAAAACAAATCAAATCTTACTTCCCTTATTCAAATCCAACTTATCCAACGATGCTAATAGCAACAAACACAAACATATTTTGCAAAACTCTTTTGTTCTCCGCACGGCGATCGCCCAACGGTTGATTCTGCCAGTGCTGTTTTTGTGTATAGGCAGTGACCAACACAACATGTGACATGCCTTTCGTTTGGTCTGTCTGTTTAAAAAAGCGCAAACAGACATTTAATTTTATTACAATATAAGAATAAACAAGTAAAATCGTGATAAGTTCGGCCGGGCCGAATCTTATATACCCTCCACCATGGATCGCACTTGTCGTGTTCTTATCCCGGCATCTCTTCTTAGGCAAAAAAAGGATATAAAAAAAGATTTGCTCTGTTGTTAGAGCGATATCAAGATATGGTGCGGTTAGCACCACAATTAAATTATATGTTGGAGATCTGTGTAAAATGTCAGCCAATTCGAATAAGAATTGCGCCCTTTGGGGGCTCGAGAAGTAAAATAGAGGCATCGATTTATATGGGAGCTGTATCAGGCTATAGACTGATTCAGATCATAATAAACGCGTATGTTGATGGTCATGAGAGGATCCGTAGTATAAAATTTCAGGCAAATCGGATAATAATTGCGACCTCTAGAGGCTCAAGAAGTCAAGATCCCAGATCGGTTTATATGGTAGCTATATCAGGTTATGAACCGATTTGAACCTTCTTTGACACAGTTGTTGAAAGTAAGAATAAAATACTTCATGAAAATTTTCTACCAAATCGGATAGGAATTGTGCCCTCTAGAAGCTCAAGAAGCCAAGTCCCAAGGTCTGTTTATATGACAGCTATATCAGGTTATGAACCGATTTGAACCACACTTGGCACAGTTATTGGATATCATAACAAAACACTTCGTGCAAAAATGCATCCAAATCGGATAAGAATTGCGCACTCTAGAGGCTGAAGAAGTCAAGACCCAAGATCGGTTTATATGGCAGCTATATCAGGTTATGGACCGATTTTAACCATACTTGGCACAGTTGTTGGATATCATGACAAAACACGTCGTGCAAAATTTCATTCTGATCGGATAAGAATTGCGCACGCTAGAGGCTCAAGAAGTCAAGACCCAAGATCGGTTTATATGGCAGCTATATCAGGTTATGGACCGATTTAAACTATACTTGGCACAGTTGTTGGATATCATAGCAAAACACGTCGTGCAAAATTTCATTCCAATCGGATAAGAACTGCGCACTCTAGAGGCTCAAGAAGGCAAGACCCAAGATCGGTTTATATGGCAGCTATATCAAAACATGTACCGATATGGCCCATTTACAATACCAACCGACCTACACTAATAAGAAGTATTTGTGGAAAATTTCAAGCGGCTAGCTTTACTCCTTCGGAAGTTAGCGTGCTTTCGACAGACGGACGGACGGACGGACAGACGGACGGACAGACGGACGGACAGACGGACGGACAGACGGACGGACATGGCTAGATCGACATCAAATGTCGCGACGATCAAGAATACATATACTTTATGGGGACTCTGACGAATATTTCGAGTAGTTACAAACAGAATGACGAAATTAGTATACCCCCCATCTTATGGTGGAGGGTATAAAAAGGATATAAGAAACGATTTGCTCTGCTATTAGAGAGATATTAAGATATGGTCCGGTTTGGACCACAATTAAATTATATTTATGTTGGAGACCTGTGTAAAATGTCAGCCAATTCGAATATGAATTGCGCTCTTTGGGGGCTCAAGAAGTAAAATAGAGAGATCGATTTATATGGGAGCTGTATCGGGCTATAGACCGATTCAGACCATAATAAACACGTATGTTAATGGTTATGAGAGAATCCGTCGTACAAAATTTCAGGCAAATCGGATAATAATTGCGACCTCTAGAGGCTCAAGAAGTCAAGATCCCAGATCGGTTTATATGACAGCTATATCAGGTTATGAACCGATTTGAACCATATATGGCACAGTTGTAGGATATTATAACAAAATACTACGTGCCAAAATTCATTCAAATTGGATAAGAATTGCGCACTCTAGAGGCTCAAGAAGTCAAGACCTAAGATCGGTTTATATGACAGCTATATCAGGCTATGGACCGATATGAACCATACTTGGCACAGTTGTTGGATATCATAACAAAAGACGTCGTGCAAAATTTCATTTCAATCGGATAAGAACTGCGCACTCTAGAGGCTGAAGAAGTCAAGACCCCAGATCGGTTTATATGGCAGCTATATCAGGTTATTAACCGATTTGATCAATACTTGGCACAGTTGTTGGATATAATAACGAAACACGTCGTGCAAAATTTCATTCCAATCGGATAGGAATTGCGCACTCTAGAGGCTCAAGAAGTCATGACCCAAGATCGGTTTATATGGCAGCTATATCAAAACATGGACCGATATGGCCCATTTACAATACCAACCGACCTACACTAATAGGAAGTATTTGTGCAAAATTTCAAGCGGCTAGCTTTACTACTTCGGAAGTTAGCGTGCTTTCGACAGACAGACGGACGGACATGGCTAGATCGACATAAAATTTCACGACTATCAAGAATATATATACTTTATGGGGTCTCAGATGAATATTTCAAGTAGTTACAATCAGAATGATGAAATTAGTATACCCCCCATCTTATGGTGGAGGGTATAACAAGTAAAAGCGTGCTAAGTTCGGCTGGGCAGAATTTTTTATACCCTCCACCAGGGATCGGATTTATTGAGATCTATGCCCGGTTTCTCTTTTTATGCAAACAAAGAACATTGAATAGGAACTGTTATGCTAATGGAGCTATATCAAGCTTAAGTCCGATTCGGACCATAAATGAATGCTGAACATTGTAGAAGTCCATTCGGATAAGCTATAAGCCTTGTAGGGGCTCAAGAAGCAAAATCGGGAAAGAGGTTTATATGGGAGCTGTATCAAGCTATTGATCGATTTAGACCATATTAGACACGTATGTTGAAGGTCATGAGAGAAGCCGTTGTACAAAATTTCTGCCAAATCGGATATGAATTGCGCCCTCCAGAGGCTCACGAAGTCAAGACCCAAGATCGGTTTATATGGCAGGTATATCAAAACAGGGACCTATTGGCCCATTTACAATCCCAACCGACCTACACTAATAAAAAGTATTTGTGCAAAATTTCAAGCGGCTAACTTTACTTCTTCGAAAGTTATCGTGCTTTCGACAGACAGACGGACGGAAGGACAGACGGACAGACGGACGGACGGACGGACAGACGGACGGACGGACAGACGGACAGACGGACGGACATGGCTAGATCGACATAAAATGTCGCGACGATCAAGAATATATATACTTGATGGGGTTTTGCAAACAGAATGACGAAATTAGAATTCCCCAATCCTATGGTGGAGGGTATAATAATAGAGCTTGGAAGAGTGCGCATGACTTTTGGCGATCGTGGATTTTACTATAGTTTTAGTGAAAAAATTGCGATTTTTTTATTGCAAAATTTAAATTTTCGCCATTGTAGCTTCTTAAGCGCAGAGCAGTCAAATTTCTAGATCTGGACTTAGTGGCGACCGGTCTTATGAACTTGGATGTTGTTGTTGTAGCAGTTTATTGTGTTCTATCTTTCGTCTGCTTGATTCTGTTGAGTGTCAAGACCCATGAACTCCGTGACTGAGATGGGGTGCGTCCACAGGGATCTGGGTCTGAGTCGAGTGGGTCTGGCTGGGCAGTTAAACAGTTGACGTGTATTGTGTGGCCCCTGGTTACAATCGGGACATACATCTTGCACAGCGGCATAAATCCTTGCTCAGTAGGAGTTGAGGCGGCTGCATATGCCGGAACGTAATTGAGCCAAAACTACTCTGGTTTGCTGAGGCAGGTCAATTTCTTCAGGTGCAATGGGAGGCAGTCGTTCTCCAAGGACTACATTCACCCGGTAGCCATTTACCGCATTTGCTACCGTGTCTGCATGAATGTTGTCTAGGCTTGCTATGGTACGATCTCTATGCTGTTTGAAAGGGGTGGAATGGAGGATAGGTAGAGGTTGAACAGTGCCGGAGATATCACCCCACCTTAGGGAAATCCCCGTATCACCTTACGGTGCTTCGATTTCTAATCCCTTACTTCCACAAATGACTGGCAACTACACAGATAATTCGCGACCCAGCGTTTCAAGCCTGGTTGGAAGGACGTATTGGCCATGTTCCAAATAATTTGGCATGGCTGACCGTGTCGAATGCCTTCGACAGGTCCAGTGCCACGAGGACCGTCCTATCACATGGCCTGGGCTGATTGAAGCCACGGCAAATGTGTGCGGTGATGGCATGCAAAGCTGTTGTTGTGCTATGCAGTCTTCGAAATCCATGTTGATGCTCGGCGAATGGAAATTCTCCTACGAGGCTCGGGAGGAGTAATGCCTCAAGCGTCTTTGCCACTGGTGAGAGAAGGGAGATCGGTCTGTACGACTCCCCCAAACTCGGGTCCTTTCCAGGCTTCAGTAGCTGGATCACTCTGCTCATTTCCAGACATCGGAAACTATAAGTGTGTTCAAAGACAGGTTGAGGACAGTAGTAAGGCACTCAACTCCAGGTGAATCCAGATTCTTCACCATCAATCTAGAGATTCCGTCGGGGCCCAACGCCTTAGATGATTTGGCGCCACGGATGACATTCGTAACTTCGCCCACGATAAATTGTGATGGCTGTTCATCGGCTCGGAGACCACGAACACGGCGAATGACTCCGCCTCCTTGCCCTGTCTCTCTCGGGATGCACAATAAATTGAAGGTTGAATAATCTGGCGCATCTCTTCGGATCAGTCACGGTTATTTCGCCAAAAGTGACCGAGGTCCTGTCATCCCGTCTACCGGGGTTCGAGAGTGACTTAACAGTAGACCACAGCTTGCCTACACCGGTGTCTAAGTAACATTGCTCCAAGTGTTCCAGCCATGAAATCCGCTTATGTTCGTTGACTACGCTGTTTATTTCCAGATTCAGCTCGCTGATTCTGGGTTTGGTAGGGTCCATACCACGAATCCCATCACGCTATTCTGCGAGTACCACTGCTTGCGCTGGGAAATTGGGCCGCACTTGGGGTATTCGACCGGCTGGTATAAAGCAGAGCGGCTGCTGCGTTAATGATGTCTCGGAATTTCCTCTCGGCCACAAGCATATTAGAGGGGGGTAGCAGTTCACTGAAGCGGCGATTGGTATACTCTCTAAAGCCAGCCCAACCGGCCTCCTTGTGATTAATAAACGTCAGACGCTCAAAGGTTATGAAGTCGGGTGGTCGGTCGATGGTGAGAATTATTGGAAGATGGTCTGACCCCAAAGAGATGACGATGACGTTATCCTAGTGGGGGCATCCTTATTCATCGTGCAAAACGTGGAGCTTTCAATCTGCTCTGCCAAAGCTATGCCACGCTGGTCATTACCTAGGGGAGAATGCCATGACGTGTAAAGCGCATTGAAATCCCCTAGAACCAGACGATTATGGCCAGATAGCAACCCACTTATGTCGGGGTTGTAAGCCTGGCCATGAATCGGGACACAGCTACCAACCGGCGGTATATACACGTTAAATAGCTCTATCTCGGCAGGACCAGACCTGACTGCTATCCCCATGCATTCCATGTAGGGGTCACTAGCGTCAAGCGCAGGCGAGATAGGTCTATACTGCAAGGAATGGTTTATTACGAAGGCCAATCCCCCACCTCCATTCCTTGAGCGATCCGTGACAACTGTGCAAGCTGCAGGTGTTGGTCAGCTTTGTCTCCTGGATAGCTGCGACCAATATGCTCTTCCGACTCATAAAGTCCACGATCTCATCGATTTTGCCATGAAGCCCGTTGCAGTTTAACTGCAAGAACGATACACTTCCCGGCACTGGCCTGGCAATATTAGGGCTAGGATGCTGCCGTTGCGTAAATTGCTGTACGGGAGAGGTCGGGGGGGTCACATAGTCTGACGACGAGGACGTCGAAGGCGACGACGACGATGACGCTTGTGACCCACTGGTGGCTATGTTCGCACAGCACCCTGCGACATAGCCAGTATGACTATACTCCCGTAGTGAAGTGAGGCCAGAGCAAGATCGGAAATGTACCCAGTCCATGCACCGGTTACACCTCACCGACACCGACCGATGATGAAGGCGGTTCTGGCAAACCGAACAGAACCAGGGTCCGGGTTCTTTTCAATCCCGGCACGGACTAGAAGCGTGCGGAGAAGGCACTCCGGGATGTGCCTCTCCCATGACGAAAAAAGTCAAACACGTACACTGAGGCGGCAGCCCTTGCCGATGAGAGTTCCATCGGATCAATCCGGTGCGTACAACCGGCTGCCATGGGATTATATGAATTTTGTATAACCTAATAGTGAAATTGGTCCTTTATGGAATAGATCATTGCCTAGCCGTAAAATAAATGAATCGGCAATAAATCTATAACCAGTGGGAAGTAAAATTTCGTTAAAAATCTTATCTTAATACGCTCTTCAGTTCAATTGGACCAAGTTTCCCCACCCGTTATGTGTTACCTATCCTTCTTGAGGTTCAAGAAGTCAAAACCCCAAATCAGTTTATATGGCAGCTACATCAGGTTATAGGCCGATTTGAACCATATTTGGCACTGTTGTTGGAAGTCATAACAACACCACACATGCAAAATTGTAGCCAAACCGGATAGGATTTGCGCCCTCTAGTGGGTAGAGAAGTCTAGATTCAAGATAGGTTTTTTTATATAGTGGCTCATGAAGTCAAGAGCCCAGATCGGTTTATATGGCAGCTATATCAAAACATGGACCGATATGGTCCATTTACAATCCCAACCGACCTACACAAATAAGAAGTATTTGTGCAAAATTTCAAGCGGATAGCTTACTCCTTCGAAAGTAAGCGTGCTTTCGACAGACAGACGGACGGATGGACGGACAAGGCTAGATCGACTTAAAATGTTATGATGATCAAGAATATATATACTATATGGGGTCCTAGACGAATATTTCGAGGAGTTACAAACAGAATGACGAAATTAGTATACCCCCATCCTATAGTGGAGGGTATAAAAATTAATTGTCAAAATACTTATGCCACCCAACGGTATGATACTTGACGTAATAATTTATTGGAAAATAATCTTATACATAACAAGTAAAAGCGTGCTAAGTTCGGCCGGGCCGAATCTTACATATCCTCCACCATGGATTGCATTTGCCGAGTTCTTCTCCCGGCATCTCTTCTTAGGCAGAAAAGGATATAAGAAAAGATTTGCTCTGCTATTATTATATTATTAAAAGTTGGAGACCTGTGTAAAATGTCAGCCAATTCGAATAAGAATTGCGCCCTTTGGGGGCTCAAGAAGTAAAATAGAGAGATCGATTTATATGGGAGCTGTATCGGGCTATAGATCGATTCAGATCATAATAAGCACGTATGTTGATGGTCATGAGAGGATCCGTAGTACATAATTTCAGGCAAATCGGATAATAATTGCGACCTCTAGAGGCTCAAGAAGTCAAGATCCCAGATCGGTTTATATGGCAGCTATATCAGGTTATGGACCGATTTGAACCATACTTGGCACAGTTATTGGATATCATAACAAAACACGTCGTGCAAAATTTCATTCCAATCGGGTAAGAATTGCGCACTCTAGGGGCCAAGATCGGTTTATATGGCAGCTACATTAGGTTATGTACCGATTTGAACCATACTTGGCACATCCATTGGATATCATAACAAAACACGTAGTGCAAAATTTCATTCCAATCGGGTAAGAATTGCGCACTCTAGAGGCTCAAGAAGTCAAGACCCAAGATCGGTTTATATGGCAGCTATATCAGGTTATGGACCGATTTAAACCATACTTGGCACATTTATTGGATATCATATCAAAACACGTTGTGCTAAATTTCATTCCAATCGGGTAAGAATTGCGCACTCTAGAGGCTCAAGAAGTCAAGATCCCAGATCGGTTTATATGGCAGCTATATCAGGTTATGGACCGATTTGAACCATACTTGGCACAGTTGTTGGATATCATAACGAAACACGTCGTGCAAAATTTCATTCCAATCGGATAAGAATTGCGCACTCTAGAGGCTCAAGAAGTCAAGACCCAAGATCGGTTTATATGGCAGCTATATCAAAACATGGACCGATATGGCCCATTTACAATACCAACTGACCTACACTTATAAGAAGTATTTGTGCAAAATTTCAAGCGGCTAGCTTTACTCCTTCGGAAGTTAGAGTGCTTTCGACAGACAGACGGACGGACGGACAGACGGACTGACATGGCTAGATCGACATAAAATGTCGCGACGATCAAGAATATATATACTTTATGATCAAGAATATATATACTCAAATGAAAGGTATTTGAGATTACAAAACGAATTTGATAACTTATTTTGGGGCCATGTGTCTATGGGACGCCTCATCCTGTAAACTCCTCTTAAGCTAATGGCAATATAAGGGTTTAAATAAATGGTATTTGAGCCAAGAGCACGATGCTGATATTTTTTCAAAACCAAGTATCTGGGGGACCACCTCTCCCCCGAAAACACCATTAAATCATACATCATGAGAATATCGGGCTGAAATGAAGTATTTTAAGAATGGAGTACACCTTACATCCAAACTTAAATTCGTAGACCAATAAAGATCATATGGGATTCAGATAAAGGCACTTATATTGTTAAACTGTTAGTCAAGTAAGCATGGTATTTCACTAAAAGATCTTTAATTGTCGAAAATAAGTATTCCAAGGAAACTCTTGTACCATATAAAGTAAAAGAAGGCGCAGCGGAGCGGGCCCGGGTCAGCTAGCAATTGAATAAAAATAAATATGAAGTTTTAAATAATACGACTTATGACTACTTTTAATTTTATTTTAAATTTTCTGTAATCTAAACTGTTCGAAGATAAGTAAGTCAAAATACTTATGCCGATGACGGTATATATATAAAAGAGTTGCGTGACTGACTGATGAACTGACTGATCATCGCCCAGCCCAAACGGCTAAAACTAGAATCATGAAATTTTGCACGAATATTGGTATTGGGTCATAGGTGAGAGATTAGGCTGGATTTGATGATATTCGTACGTTTAGTACCAAAAAGTGCGAAATATTTTCCCAGCACGTATGGAAAGAGCTAATATATGTTCTTGGACTCAAATTAAAGAGTGTCTCGAAAATATAAGGTTTGGCAAAAAAAATGTTGTCGAATAGTACCGGAACTGGCAGATATAGTACGATTAGGACTGCAATTGGTACTATTTGGTACTTCCTTTGTAAATTTAACTAGAGCTCGGAATTTTGGAATTTAAGTACACTATGGCAACCTTAATTGGGGTTAATTTAGGTTCTAAAAAGTACCAAACCGGTACGAAATAGGTGAACTTTGGACAGGGCGGGTGGGTATAGGTAGAATTTTGAAATTTGGCGAAAGAAATCTGGAGCAAAAGGATGAGGGTGAAAAGAAACAAGTAAAAGCGTGCTAAGTTCGGCCGGGCCGAATCTTACATACCCTCCACCATTGATCGCATTTGTCGAGTACTTTTTCCGGCATCTCTTCTTAGGCAAAAAAGGATATAAGAAAAGATGTGCTCTGCTATTAGAGCGATATCAAGATATGGTCCGGTTTGGTCCATAATTAAATTATATGTTGAAGACTTGTGTAAAATGTCAGCCAATTCGAATAAGAATTACGCCCTTTGGGAGCTCAAGATGTAAAATAGAGCGATCGATTTCTATGGGAGCTGTATCGGGCTATAGACCGATTCAGACCATAATAAACACGTATGTTGATGGTCATGAGAGGAGAGGAGTACAAAATTTCAGGCAAATCGGATAATAATTGCGACCTCTAGAGGCTCAAGAAGTCAAAATCCCAGATTGGTTTATATGGCAGCTATATCAGGTTACGAACTTATTTGACGCAGTTGTTGAAAGTAAGAATAAAATACGTCATGCAAAATTTCAGCCAAATCGGATAAGAATTGTGCCCTCTAAAAGCTCAAGAAGTCAAGTCCCCAGCTCTGTTTATATGGCAGCTATATCGGATTATTAACCGATTTGAACCATACTTGACACAGTTGTTGGGTATCATAACAAAATACTACGTGCAAAAATTCATTCAAATTGGATAAGAATTGCGCTAGATCGACATAAAATGTCGCGAATATCAAGAATATATATACTTTATGGGGTCTCTGACGAATATTTCGAGTAGTTACAAACAGAATGACGAAATTAGTATACCCCCTCCAAAAAAGTACGAAATAGGTAATCTTTTCATAGAGCGAACGGGGATAGTTACGACTTCGAAATTGGCTTGTATGAAAAATATGAAAAATAGTACTGGAAATGGGAAAACTTACCTTTTGTACCGTATTTGGTACTATTTCGTACTTTCTTTACGGATTGAACTAGAGCTCTGAAATTCAACATGTAGGTTCAAATAGGAGATATATGTTGGCTGACTAAGTGATTTATTCTTAAATCGTACATTTTGATACTAAAGGTACTAAATGGTAGGAGATATTGTATTTACTTTTACTGTGAGCGGAGACGGGTAAAATTGAATAATTTGGTAAAAATTTTCTTAGTCTTGACAAAAATACGATAAGTTGTACCAAACATGAAATGCTGAACGGATTTAAGTGCTGTAATTGGTGTCATTTGGTGCTTTATCTACAGATTGAGCCACAGCTCAAAAATTTTGGACACAGGTACATCTTGCCAGTATGTATCAGATAAACGATAAATGGTACCTTCTTTACGGATTGGCAGTACATACCGGGCGACTAGAAGGAGACTTTTTTGATATTCGTACATTTTGATACTAAACCGTACAAAATGGTACTTTCTCTACGGATTAGGAAAAGGCTCTTAAAATTGCTATACAGTTACACTTTGACATGGGGAGTATCATCGGGGGTATGCTAGTTTTTATACATAAGATATATTTTTATTAGGTCAGTTAAACTGTTTTTTTTTTTTGTAGAAATAAACAATTTTTCAATAAATTGGGTTATTGGCTTGATAACCGCTTTAATTGAGTTATTTAGGCTGTCATAAATGCAAAGTGCAAAGTCGTTTATTAATAATACAAATGTGTTTACAGTTGGCATAGGCATAGCACATTTAAATATTTCACTCTCTTTTATGGGTTGCTTAAAAAGTAATTGCGGATTTTTTAAAAGAAAGTAAATGCATTTTTAATAAAACTTAGAATGAACTTTAATCAAATATATAATTGCCATTTAGTTCGATAACCTTTTGCCATCTTTCTGGCAAATTTAGTATTCCACGCTCATAGAACTTCTGGCCTTTATCTGCAAAAAAAAACTGAACATAGTGCGATTTTATAGCCTCATCATTGCCGAAAGTTTTACCATTTAAGGAGTTCTGCAAAGATCGAATGGTGCAAGGTCAGGGCTATATGGTGGATGCATCAAAAGTTCCCAGCCAAGCTCACTCAGTTTTTGGCGAGTTACCAAAGTTGTGTGCGGTCTAGCGTTGTCCTGGTGGAATATGACACCTTTACGATTGACCAATTCTGGTTGCTTCTCCTTGATGGCTGTATTCAATTTGTCCAATTGCTGACAGTAAACATCCGAATTAATCGTTTGGTTCCTTGGAAGCAGCATAAAATATACCACCACACCCTTCCAATCCCACCAAACAGACAGCATAACCTTCTTTTGGTGGATATCAGCCTTTGAAATGGTTTGAGCTGGTTCACCATGCTTGGACCATGATCGTTTTCGACTAACGTTGTTGTAAACAATCCATTTTTTATCTCCAGTTATGATTCGTTTTAAAAACGGATCGAATTCATTGCGTTTAAGGTGCATATCACAAGCGTTGATTCGGTTTGTTAAATGAATTTCTTTCAATACATGTGGTACCCATATTAAAATTGACGCCAAACAAACAAATGTAAACAAAATTTCGCGCACTTTTTTTCTAAAGCAAGCTAAAAGTAACAGCTGATAACTGACAGAAGAAAGAATGCAATTACAGAATCACAAGCCGTTGAAAAAATTTGTCAACACCGACTATATTACTACTAATTACCGACAATTACTTTTTGGGCAACCCAATACATATGATTGGTCGCCATCAAGTCCAGATCTGCCAATTTGCCGGGTCTAATTCAAGCAAAAACGCTGTTATTTATTGGCAAGCGCTTAAGACGATACAATTGCGGAAAATTAAGCTTTACGACAAAGGATCCCAATTTATTTTAATAAAGCTATAGAAAAATCCACTCCAAATGATCGTGATAAAAGTCACACCCACTCTTCTAAGCTCTATTATTATTTTTATTATTATTTTTTTTTTTTTTTTTTTTTTTCATTTCTTTTTATAATAAAAACAAAATGTCAAAATACTTATGTCACCCAACATTTTGATACAGGGCTTAATATTTTATTTTAAAACAAGTAAAAGCGTGTTAAGTTCGGCCGGGCCGAATCTTATATACCCTCCACCATGGATCGCATTTGTCGAGTTCTTATCTCTTCTTAGGCAAAAAAAAGGATATAAGAAAAGATGTGCTCTGCTATTAGAGCGATATTAAGATATGGTCCGGTTTGGACAACAATTAAATTATATTTATGTTGGAGACCTGTGTAAAATGTCAGCCAATTCGAATAAGAATTGCGCTCTTTGTGGGCTCAAGAAGTAAAATAGAAAGATCGATTTATGTGGGAGCTGTATCGGGCTATAGACCGATTCAGACCATAATAAACACGTATGTTAATGGTCATGAGAGAATACGTCGTACAAAATTTCAGGCAAATCGGATAATAATTGCGACCTCTAGAGGCTCAAGAAGTCAAGATCCCAGATCGGTTTATATGGCAGCTAAATCAGGTTATGAACCGACTTGTACTTTATTTGACATAGTTGTTGAAAGTAACAATAAAAAACGTCTTGCGAAATTTCAGCCAAATCGGATAGGAATTGCGCCCTCTAGAAGCTCAAGAAGCCAAGTCCCAAGGTCTGTTTATATGACAGCTATATCAGGTTATGAACCGATTTCAACCACACTTGGCACTGTTGTTGGATATCATAACAAAACACGTCGTGCCAAAATTCATTCCAATCGGATAAGAATTGCGCACTCTAGAGGCTCAAGAAGTCAAAACCCCAGATCGGTTTATATGGCAGCTATATCAGGTTATGGACCGATTTAAACCATACTGGGCACAGTTGTTGGATATAATAACGAAACACGTCGTGCAAAATTTCATTCCAATCGGATAAGAATTGCGCACTCTAGAGGCTCAAGAAGTCAAGACCCAAGATCGGTTTATATGGCAGCTATATCAGGTTATAAACCGATTTGAACCATACTCGGCACAGTTGTTGGATATCAGAACAAAATACGTCGTGCAAAATTTCATTCCAATCGGATAAGAATTGCGCACTCTAGAGGCTCAAGAAGTCAAGACCCAAGATCGGTTTATATGGCAGCTATATCAGGTTATAAACCGATTTGAACCATACTCGGCACAGTTGTTGGATATCAGAACAAAATACGTCGTGCAAAATTTCATCCCAATAGGATAAGAATTGCGCACTCTAGAGGCTCAAGAAGTCAAGACCCAAGATCGGTTTATATGGCAGCTATATCAGGTTATAAACCGATTTGAACCATACTTGGCACAGTTGTTGGATATCATAACAAAATACGTCTTGCAAAACTTCATCCCAATAGGATAAGAATTGCGCACGCTAGAGGCTCAAGAAGTCAAGACCCAAGATCGGTTTATATGGCAGCTTTATCAGGTTATAAACCGATTTTAACCATACTTGGCACAGTTGTTGGATATCATAACAAAACACGCCGTGCAAAATTCCATTCAAATCGGATAAGAATTGCGCACTCTAGAGGCTCAAGAATTCAAGACCCAAGATCGGTTTATATGCCAGCTATATCAAAACATGGACCGATATGGCCCATTTACAACCGACCTACACTAATAAGAAGTATTTGTGCAAAATTTCAAGTGGCTAGCTTTACTCCTTCGGAAGTTAGCGTGCTTTCGACAGACAGACGGACGGACGAACAGACGGACGGACATGGCTAGATCGACATAAAATTTCACGACGACCAAGAATATATATACTTTATGGGGTCTCAGACGAATATTTCGAGTAGTTACAATCAGAATGACGAAATTAGTATACCCCCCATCTTATGGTGGAGGGTATAATAAAGTTTGAATAAATATAAAAGCGAAGTTTGAAATTAGACCATTTATAACTATTTTTAGTCATATTAGGGAATTTAAGTTTTATTTAAAAATTTTTCTGTAAGCTAAACTTTTGGAAAATTAGTTTGTCAAAATACTTATGTCGATGACTGGCATGGATTGGGTATATACTGCAATTTTCAGGCCTATAATGTTATATTGTGTTGTGGTCTGGTGGACGGCGCTTCAAAAGTCCACCTACTACTCAATACTTATACGAATCCAAAGGATGGCTTATTTGTGCATCACAGCCGCACTGGGGACGACACCATATGATGCACTGAATTAAATGCTACATTTAATACCTCTGGACATTGTGGCTAGACAAATAGCAGCGACCACTGCCGTGAGTTTAAGGGAGCTTTCTCTTTGGTCATGTGGCGGCTACGGACACTGTAATACAATATCCGATGTTCGAAGCAGTGTGGATTACACCCTACCTAAGTCGCTTTTTGATAAAAAGTACTGTACCACTATTCCTGATAGAACGGATTGGAACCACGTTATCCCTGGTAACAGAAGTTACATAGACTTCTATACGGATTGTTCCAAACTAAACTACCAGGTGGGCTTTGGGGTGTACTCTAGAGATCTAGAATTGGTCATATCGAAGAGGTTACCCGACCACTGCAGTGTGTATCAAGCGGAGATCCTTGCAATTAAGGAAGTGGTGGAATGGCTAAGATATAATGTCATTACGACGATTGGCGTAAATATCTTCTCAGACAGTGAGGCAGCCATTAAATCCCTGGAGAACGTATTTCTGAACGCAAAAACCGCCCTTGACTGTCGCAGATCTCTCAACGAGGCAGCAGAACAGTTCAAAATTCACCTGTTCTGGGTGCCAGGCCACAGAGACATTCCAGGGAATTGTAAAGAAGATAAGCTTGCGAGATTAGGAACTACCCTACACATTCCAGGGATACTGAAATCTGTGGGTATGCCTCTAGCGACATGTAAGCTTAGTTTTCAGAACCAGGCCCCAAGGACAACGAATGATAGATGGTCACATAGAGGGGGCTGTGTGTATTCCAAAACTATGTGGCCTAATCTAGACTTGAAGAGGTCTACCGCTTTGCTGTCACTGGCTAGAACAGACGTCTCAGTCATTGTGTCCGTCAAGTCAGGTCACTATCTAATCGGAAAACATGCTGACAGACTGAAGGTTGCCAGCAACGATTTTTGCAGAAGCTGTAAAGACATCGAAGAAGATGAGACTTCTGTGTGTGTGTCCCGCTCTAGCAGTCAGAAGCAGTTCCACTTTATGTTTTTATTTCTTTGAGAACCTGTCTGATTTAGTGGCTGTGAACATTCGCAAGTTGTTGGGCTTTTTAAAGCGATCTGGATGGTTCAACGGTTGGAACTAGAAGGCATCTTCCTTCTTCTGTTCCTGTGGTATCACAATGGACGAAAACGTCTAAGTGAGTCTGATGGGAGAATGCCACTTAAACCTAACCTTTACCTATGAATGTATGTGTGTATTGAGCACCAATGCTAGCGTAAAGAAAATTGAAGTTTTGTGCACCCCTTGTCTTAATACTAAACTGGTGTTGGTTTTAGTACCAAACTGTTATTGTTTTAATACCAATCTCGTTTTCGCTTCAATATACCACATTCTAATTAATCAAAATAAAGAATCTATTGTAAATAATTTTATTTTTATTTTATTTGGATGTATTTGGTTTTCGGCGTTTATTTTATGCTTTGGGTTCTGATGTATTCAGGGGGATAGTAGAATTTTCTTGGGACCATTTTTGTAGAATATTTTGATATGCCAGAATCCCATTTTAAAGAAATGTTGAACCCTATTTCTAAAAAGGGACCTATAAACGGGATTTTTTAAAAATAATAAACGAATTCTGTAGACTGGGACAGCACTGAAGAACTCTGAAAAAGATTTAGGGTAGACCAAGTCTGATTTTTCAGATCCATTTTGCAAAAAAATTTTTTTGAAAGTTATTGCTGCATTTTTGACTCCAACTTAAATATAACGATATTGTAGCCGTTGAGTGAAGCGGACGTATTTTTATTTCGCTCCTCAAAGAAAAAATAAATATATATCCGTATCTCGGAATAGGTACTACCTATTACAAAGAAAAAATGTAAAGCCTTTTGGAGTAGGCTAGAAATGGAGTCCAAAGACTCAACATCTGCAGACCGCAGCATGTTGTCCTCCCCTCCTATAGGTGTAGGTGCCTTGGCATCTGTAGACGAGAGTAATGCTTCAAGCGCACAACTAGTTGTCAGACTAATTAATGAGGAAGAGACGGATAAACCAGAGGGATGCACAGTTCGTCCCCAGCCTTTAAGTAAAGGTGGTGTTTCTGATTCGGATTCAGACAGCGACTGCGTCAACGAAACAGTCATCGCAGCGGAATCGAGAGATGAGGGCATCGGGATGACAGCAGAAGTGAGCGATGGCTTTGCTAAGCTCACAAGTAGACTGAGAAAGCGATCCGGTGCACGACAAAGGGAAAAAAAGAGTATGTACCGGCAGCGTAATCGGGCGAAAGTTCAGGATGCTGGAAGGGATAGAACTGACATTACTTACACTTCTACGGAAGCTGGAAAAAGAATCAGATCTCCCGAAGAGCATAACACTGCTAAAATACTGAAGAAAAAAAGAGCTCCCCGCTTTCAAGTACTCTGGAAAAATCAAGCCAGCCATTACGCAATGGAGACTCCAGACTGTGTCCTGTGGAGGTAGACACAGTTGGAACTGGAACGAAGGAAGCGCGCACGGCCCCTGAGTTTTCATGTAGGACTGTGACTTCCAAAAGGAGGCCACAGCCATCACTGAAGGGGAAGATGGTCGCTGAGAATGGTTAAGAGCCGCCCTCTTACGCCAGAGTGGCAAGGAAGCACAACAGAGATAAGCTGACTTATGCAGTCATCAATATCGGCTGTGTATCCGGAAGGAATTCACCAGATCATCGGTCCCAAGTGGAGGATTTGGTTAACGATCGGATTTTTGAACATGTGTGGAACTCTGTAGAGGGTCCAACAATACAAATGATGAGCTGCGAGTTTAGAGGGAACATCTTTACGCTGCGTTTTGCGTCAGCGGAATGTATTGATACCGTCAAACAGCTCGTTAGAGGTGTGGTGGCACACTTTGTGAAAATAACTTTGTTTCTTAATTTAAATATTTATCAAAGTAACCTTAGAATAATTTTATTATTTCGTAAAAACAACTTTGTTTATTATTCTGAATATTTATCACATAGGCTTAGTATAATTTTGACAATGTACAAGAAATTCATTTCTGTATAATAAAGTTTAGTTTTGAATTAGTTTTTATTACGAACACATCTATCCATTCCACATTGGTGACCCCGAACGAAAAATATACAGATTTTATTTTTTTTCAAGCATGGCTACTGAAAATGAAAATAATGCATTGGAGTTATCCCGTGTAGCGGTTCGAGTTCCTCCGTTTTGGCGACAAAATCCGCGGCTATGGTTTATACAATTGGAGTCCCAGTTTGTTACATCAGGAATTTCTTCCGACGAAACGAAGTTCCATACGCTAGTTGGGTCCATGGAAAGCGGTATTTTGAACCATGTAAGCCATATTGTGGAAAATCCTCCAGCGGTCAACAAATACGAAGTCTTGAAGAAGGCATTGCTTGATGAATTTATGGAATCTGAGGAAAAACGCCTTCGACAACTTTTGGAAAATGTATGTACCGGTGACAAGAAACCTTCAGCATTACTAAGGGAAATGATGGAATTGTCCTGTGGAAAAGTGTCAAAAGAGTTATTGAAAACATTGTGGATCCAGCGCCTTCCATCAACAACAAGAGCCATACTGTCGGTAAGCGATGATGGAGTAGACAAGTTAGCAATCATGGCAGATAAAATCCATGACCAGTATGATGCTTCTGGTGTAGTCAATGCTGTTTCAACTAAAGATGAAGACCGTTTGATGGTTTTGGAAAGGCAAGTAAGTGAACTTTTATCGAAAATTGATGCCTTTTCGTTCAGAGGTGGTCAACACGAAAAAAGGAATTCCACACATCGTTCACGAAGTAATTCACGCTCTCGTTCAACATCTTCTGTGTGTTGGTACCACTATAAATTTGGACGGAAAGCGACAAAATGCCGTTCGCCCTGCTCGTTCAATTCGACGGAAAACAATTAGGCACCTCATCTAAGGTGGCGGATGAGTGCGGCCGGCATATAAGTCGCCTTTTTATTCAAGATGCAGAATCAAATTTAAGATACCTTATAGATACCGGCGCCGACATATCTGTTTTACCTCGCAGAAACGATGAAAAAAACAAAGCGTCAAATTCTTTTGTTTTGTATGCAGCGAACAACACGAAAATACGAACTTATGGAACAAGGGTTATTAATTGCAATATCGGTCTACGGCGAAGATTTCTCTGGTCATTTATTGTAGCTGATGTAACACAGCCAATAATTGGATCAGATTTTTTGAAGCATTTTGGACTCCTGGTGGATATGAAAAACAATCAACTAATCGATTCAACAACAAAACTCAAAGTATCTGGATTTTGCTCACTTCAACCGACTTTATCGTTGAAGGTAATTCCTGATGGGCCAGGTGAATGTAATTCAATTGTTTCCGATTTCATTGATGTTACTACGCCCAGTATTAAGTTACCACCCGTTAGTCATCCAGTTATACATCATATTGATACAAATGGACCAGTAATTTCAGTGAAAGCACGACGACTATCTCCAGAAAAGTTAAAAATTGCGAAAGATGAATTCGATTATATGATGCAACTTGATATATGCAGACCATCAAGAAGTCCTTGGGCGAGTCCTCTTCATATGGTTCCAAAAGGTGATGGTATGTGGCGTCCGTGCGGAGATTATCGTGCCCTCAATAAGATAACCGTTCCCGATCGTTATCCGGTACCTCATATACACGACTTTGGTTATATGTTAGCTGGTAAGAAAGTATTTTCAAAAATCGATTTGGTCAAAGCGTACTTTCAGATTCCTGTAGCTGAAGAAGACATTCCAAAGACGGCTGTAATTACACCTTTTGGTTTGTTCGAGTTTACACGGATGCCGTTTGGTCTCACGAACGCTGCTCAAACGTTCCAGCGTTTTATAAACGAAGTTCTAAGGGGACTGGATTTCTGTTTTGCTTATATTGATGATATACTCGTAGCGTCTGAAAACGAAGCAGAGCACGAGATACATCTTCGGCAGATTTTTTCTCGTTTGCAATCACATTTTTTTTTTTTTTTTTTTTTTTAATTCATTTTTATTAATGCTTTCTATCTTAGTATAGATATTTACATTATTATCGACATTATTTTGTATATTATAATTACTAATGGTGCCAACCCAGTGGTTGGCCCACGTATAAAATTTATTTATGCATCATTAAAGTGGAGTTAAAAATTTACAGTAGGTCTTGCGGTGCTTTTCTTTTGAGCCGCTTAAATGTTTCAGTGTTCCTCATCAGGTTTGTTGCTAGTGGGTTTGGATGTTGTTGAATTCTCAATTTATAATTTTGGAGTTGTGACAATACTTCTTCCTGGACAGTTTTTATATTTAATTCCTCGTGTAGTCGCTTATTAGTTATGTAGTATGGTGCACCTGCAATTTTGCGTAATGTTTTTGATTGTAGTTGCTGTAGTAGTTTGATTGTTGTATGTGAAGCGGTTCCCCATAGCTGGATACCGTATGTCCAGATTGGTTTTATAATGCATTTGTATATAAGTATCTTATTTTCTAAGGATAACTTGGAATTTGGTCCAATCAGAAAATTCATTTTTTGTAGTTGTATATCACAAGCTTTTCTTTTTATTTTTATGTGCGTTTTCCAAGTTAGTTTCTTGTCCAAGTGTAGTCCCAGATATTTCGCCTCATTCGCCTGCGGGAGTTGGACTTCATTCATTTGAACTGGAGGGCAGTTTCCGTGGTTAAGTGTGAATGTTACGTGTATAGACTTAGTTTCATTTGGTTTTATACGCCAGTGTTTCAGCCACTCGCACAAAGTATTTAGGTAGGTTTGAAGCATATTGCTTGCTATTTGTGGATTTTTATTAACAGCTAGCACAGCGGTGTCATCAGCGAATGTACCCACCACTGCGTTCTCTGTCTGTGGTAGATCAGATGTGAACAAGATACAGCGGTCAAAAAAAGTATTCATCATTCAATGTTTTTTTTTTAATAAGTCTACAAAAGACAATTGGAATAAAAACATATTAAACTAATGATGCAGTAGTGCTTGTGTGATATATATGTACACAATTTCATTGTTTTTAAAGAAAAAAATAGTATTTATTGGAACAAAAAGGGCCATTTTACAGCTGAACACAAAAAATTAAACAAAAAAAGTATTCATCATTGCAAAAAAACAAAAAAATAAATAACATAATTTAAAAAAATTAATATTTTGTTATTCGACCACCGCGTCTTATAACTTCTTTTAAACGGTTTGACATCGATTGGACTAATTTAGCGGTTATATTTTGGTCTATATTAGTCCATTCCTCCATTATCACCTGTTGCATTTGACTCTTGCTCGAAAAATTGCGCGTTCTCAATTTGCGTTCGAGATGTTCCCAAAGATGTTCAATTGGGTTCAAGTCGGGACTTTGAGGAGGAGTTTTAATGACTTTGGGGAAGTTATACAGCATCCACATCTTGGTATTTAAAGCAGAATGTTTGGGGTCATTATCTTGATAATATTGAAAGTTATTACCAAGCCCAAGTTTTACAGCACTATCTTTTAAATTCCTCTTTAAAATGTCAATGTAATACTTATGATCCATTACTCCATTAATAATTTCAAGATTTCCCGCTCCTGAAGCCGCCATACACCCCCAAACCATTAAACCACCTCCACCATGTTTTACAGTAGCAACTGTGTTTCGTTCTTCAAGCTCTGTATTTGGTTTTCTGTACACTATGACCTTTCCATCGCACCCAAAAAGATTAAACTTGCTCTCGTCTGCAAAAATGACTGTTTTCCAAAATGATTCGGGCTGTTTTACATACATTTTTGCGAAGTTTAGCCTTTTCACTCGGTTTATTTTATTTATAAAGGGCTTCTTACGTGCAGTTCTTCCTCTGTAACTATGCCTTTTGAGTGTATTTCGAATTGTTTGTGTAGTAACTTCCTTCCCTAAATATTCCATAGTGTTTTTACGAAGAATGGTCGCATTTGTCTTCGGAGTTTTCTGAACTTGCCGCACTAGCCAACGCACATCTCCAACTGAAAGTGCTTTTGGTCGACCAGATCTTGGTTTATTGTCAACAGTTTTCGTTTCTGTCCACTTTCTGATGATGGATTGTATGGTAGATCGTGGTCTATTTAATATTTCACTGATAGTTTTTTTAGTTAAACCATTCCTGTGGTGTTTTATTATCAAAACTTTTACCTCATCAGAAACCTCGTTTTGCTTACGACCCATTTTGACAAAAACTATATTTTCAATGAAATTAAATATTTGCTGTCAAGGGCAAAGCCTCCTTTACTAAATAAAACAGAAAAGGGGGATTCCCAAATAATATTTGAATTTGACTTTGATGATAGCACATCAATGATGAATACTTTTTTTGTTCTGTTTTTGGTGTTATTATATAAAATTGCATTTTTTGCGCTAATTAAATTTATTTTTTGAATTTATTTTAAAACATATTACGAAAAATAAACTATTGCATAAAACTGCATTATTTGTTTACTTTAAATTTTCTTCAATTACCCAAAATAAGTGAATTTATTATCAATTTTGCTAATGATGAATACTTTTTTTGACCGCTGTATATAAGATTGGGCCCATCACACTCCCCTGTGGTACCCCAGCTCTGACAGATTTTAAATCACTCATTTCATCGGCCTCTTGGACGAAGAACATTCTTTTTTGAATATATGATTTAATTAATAGATAGTAATTTATTGGAAGAAGTTTCCTTGCCTTGTAGAGAAGACCCTCATGCCATACCTTGTCAAAGGCTTGCGAGATGTCTAAAAATGCGGAAGTACAGTACTGCTTTGATTCAAATGCAGAATTTATGGTTTCCACTAATCTGTGGATTTGTTCAGTAGTCCCGTGATTCTTTCTAAATCCGAATTGATGATTTGGTATCAAGTTATTTTCCTCAATTATTGGCATTAATCTCTTAAGAAATAGAGATTCGAATACCTTTGAAATTATTGGCAGTAGGCTTATTGGTCGATATGATTTGACTTGATCGGATGGTTTTCCAGGTTTCTGGATCATTGTGACTTGGGCAACTTTCCATTGGGGCGGAATGAAGCAGCGCTTTAAACAGGCATTGAATATGAACGTAATGAAGTCAGTACCTTCTTTAGGGAGTTCTTTGAGTATTTTAGGGGTTATTAAGTCATAGCCAGGAGCCTTACCAGGTTTTAGAATCTTTATTGCATGTGAGACTTCGGCTTTTGAAATTTTCTTTATTGGCAGGTCAAGCTGATGAGGTTCATTTAAGAAAGTTTCCAAGCATTTGGGCGGTTCTTCCGAGCTATTTGGGGTGAAAACATCGTATAAATGATTGGCAAATGTGTAGGCTTTTTCTAAGTTGCTTTTTGTCCACGAGTTACCAGACTTTCGAATTGGGTAATTGATTTTTGGCTCATTTTTGAGTTTTTTCGTGATTTTCCATAGAGAATAGTCTGTTGACTTTGTTGGCCCAAGATTTTGGATTTCTTGTTCAATATGGTTATTATCTACGCATTTTAATAACTTTTGCAAATCTGCAGTTGCTTTATTAAGTTTTCGTTTGTTCTCTGGTGATTTTGTTTTTTGCCAACGTTTTTTCGCCTTGCGCTTTTCTTTAACTTTTCTCTGTATAAAGGCAGGGTATTTGTATGATTCTATGAAACTTTTCTTGGGTGTAGAGTTCCATGAAGCGCTCTGTATAGTTTGCACTAGGTGGTCTACGGCGTAAGAAATGTCTTGATCTGATTTTAAAGGTAAATTTTGATGTAATGTTTTGCTGACTAGGTAACGAAAATAATGCCAGTTAGTCTTATTATTGTGAAGTTTACATTTTTGATCTTGGGGTATATGCTGTGCGTGCAATGATAGAAAAACTGGTGTGTGATCAGAAGACAGATCGTGGCTTGAAAAACATTTTTCGGAGCCAGCCGAAATCCCTTTGGAAACGCAGAAATCTATAAGATCTGGGGTTTTATTCAGATCTGACGGCCAATATGTTGGAGAATATGGTGAAATAACCCGAAGATTAAGTTCTTTTATAGCCCAGTATAACTGTCGGCCTTTCGGCGTATTAAGACGTGATCCCCATATTGTGTGCTTGGCATTGTAGTCTCCACAAGCTATGAATTTGCTTCCTAATGTCTTAAAGAAATTAATATAATTTTCTTTTTTGATGGTATGTTTTGGTGGACTATAGATTGATGACACTGTTAAAGGTCCTTGCATGCTTTCTACTATGATGTTTGTTGCCTGAATTATATCGGAGCTGTAGTGGGTTCCTTGGTGATGCTTAATGGATTGCTTTATCAAGATTCCTGAACCACCACGTGCCATTCCAGATGGGTGCATAACGTGGTAAAAATCGTATTGGGGGATACAAAAGTGATGCTTGCTGGTAAAATGTGTCTCTGACACAAGAAGTATGTCTATTTGATTAGAAGACAAAAAGTTTTTCACTTCTAAGGTATGTTGTGCCAGACCGTTGGCATTCCAGAACACTATATTAAGAAAGTTCATTATTAGATTTGTGTTAATTTTGAAGTTAGACTCATAAGAAGGCTTGTCATCTGGTGCATAAGTGTTCCTAAATTGCTTAACATTTCATGTATTTCGGATACTTGCGGACTTCGATCCGTTTGAAGATTTTGTGGCTGAATTTGGGTGTTTTGTTGTGAGGTTTGCGGAAAATCTGTTCTTCTAGCAGCGCTTGAATATGTGGGGTTCGTCGTCAAAGTTCGGGTTTCAGGCTGTTGACTCTCTCTCGTGTTTCTAAGAGAGGGGTAATGTTGGGAGTAAATTTGCTTATAAATTGAACATCCTTTATAATTTGCTGGGTGATTACCATTACATAAGGCGCACTTTACCTCGTCTGCCCAGTTTTTGCGTTCGCATGATTTTGATTCATGGTGTCCAGCACACTTAATGCAGACTGATTTTTTCTTGCAATATGACTTTGTATGGCCGTATTGTTGACAGTTTGAGCATTGAGGGACTATTTTCTTAGGACGCGGAGGCTCAAATCTAATAACGCATGACATAAGTTTTGTTACGGAATATATATCTTTATTGTTGGGCTTGGTGCTCAATTCGACCTCAAACAGAGGAAGCGGAACCTTTGTATAACGACTTCT
The DNA here is from genome assembly GCF_963082655.1 of Stomoxys calcitrans. Lineage (NCBI taxonomy): Eukaryota > Metazoa > Arthropoda > Insecta > Diptera > Muscidae > Stomoxys > Stomoxys calcitrans. The sequence goes on from NC_081552.1 coordinate 102,401,408, forward strand.
TATATTCCATATATTTTTGACTTCATGTCCAAGTTGGGAGAGCTCGTTTTTCAAGTCGTCTATATTTGCTGTTGAGTGCATATTTCGCAAGATTACTTTAAATCCCCTTTCAGATTTTGGTTTGTAAGTAAAGAACTCAGTGTTTTTCTTTTCTAGTTCACCAATAATTTTTTTATAAGTTTCGTGGTCTTTTGGCATTATCTTGACCTGTTCATTTCGCAGGGTTTTTATTTCAAATTGGTTTGGAACAGTTTGTTTTAGCATGGATATTAAAGGTTGTATGTTAGCAACCTTCTCAACAAATATAGGCGGAGGTTTGTAAAGAATTTGAGGCGGATTAGAGTTGGGTTGAGAAGTTACAGGGCCACCCACGCTGTCCGCAGAATTTTAATTCATTATGACTATGGATTTTTGCAGCATTAGCAAAAATCCATGATCAACGAAATTGTCGCAAATGGATTTTGTATATACAAAATCCATTTACCCCAACCAGCCACAGAGAAACAGAGATCAATGCAAATATCATTTGACCACCCATAGCGAGCCATAATGTAAACATTTATTTATTAAGCTAGCGTTAAGGAAAATTTGAAATAAAGATTCAGTTAGACTTGAAACTTACACAAGAGAAGTTTGTATCTAAAACTGGCGCAGTCGGTAGGATCCTACAAGGTATCCACGACTCAACACCATCCAGGAAAAGGATGAAAACATAAATCCTCGAAAAGGATTTACTTTCGGAATCCAGGAAAAGGTTTTGTCCGGGCAACAGGAAAAACCATACGACGGATAAAGGAAGAAAAAGGATGAAAACATAAATCCTCGAAAAGGATTTACTTTCGGAATCCAGGAAAAGGTTTTGTCCGGGCAGCAGGAAAAACCATACGACGGATAAAGGAAGAAAGAGGGAAACATACCAGCTCTAATTTATGGTAACTAATAAGAAAATAATATTGAATATTAAGAAATTGTGAAAAAAAAATTGTGAAAAATTTACGCTAAAAAAAAAAAAAATTGTTTCTGATAACTCTAATTTATGGTAACTAATAAGAAAATAATAGTGAATATTAAGAAATTGTGAAAAAAAAATTGTGAAAATTTTACGCTAAAAAAAAAAATTGTTTCTGATAAAAAAAAAATCAGCAAAGAAAAAAGTTTTAATTTAGACAAAAAAAATTTAAATAATAGTAAAATGGCACTTAACGCAGTCACGGTTGACCCTATAAAGTATTTATCAAAATTACCGGTTTATAACGGTAGTTTTAGCGAACTCTACACCTTTATTGACTTAGTTGACAGAATTACGCAAATTTTAGAAACCTATGATGACTTGTCGAAGGGAATATTTTTAGACATAATTAAGTCAAAACTAAGTGGACCGGCTAAGGACATTTCCGAAATAAACAATCACCTTACAAGATGGACAGAGCTAAAAGAAACCCTTATTAACAACTTTGGCGATAGATTAACAGATGAACAGTTATATGATAAATTAAGATCAGTTAAATTTAAAACTAATGCAAAGAATTTTTATGACGAGATAATAACTTATCTCAGAAGACTTAACATGAAAACTCGATCATTACATCAAAACGAAGCGGGCTACAATGCTCTCATTGCAGCTAATAAAAGGGTAGCATTGGACGTATTTAAAAACAAATTAATTGAACCAATGCGTTCCATTATAATTTGTAGAAATCCAAATAATATCGAGAATGCGATGAAAATACTTTACGATACGAATTATGCTTTCTATAATCCTAATCCAATTCCAAATAAAAACGAAACAAATTCTACTCATGACAATAGAAATAAAAGCGTGAATCAAAATACGAACTTTAATAAAAATCAAAGCTATAAATATCAAAATCAAAGACACAGACAAAATCAACATCAGAATCAAAATTATACCAGATATCAGGATCAATATCAAAATTATATTCCGAGACAGAATGATAGTAATAATCGAAACAACCCGTTTCAAAATAACACCGTTAGCAGTGATTCAACTAATCAGCCAATAAATGATAGTGATAGACCAACACCAATGGATATTGGAAATTTTTGTCAGACAGCTCCAATGAACTCACCTACATAGTAATTAACAAGTGCAAATTTTTGATTGATACAGGAGCCACAAACTCCTTAGTGAATCCAAATGTTTTTCATCAAAGTAAAATAGTACAATTAAAAGGACCAAAGGAAATGTTAGCTTTAAAAAATTCACATATAGTTACACATAAAGCCGTGGTGAAGGCTTTCAGGGAATTTAATTTGCCAAATCAAATGTTTGAATTTTATGTTTACAATTTTAATAATAATTTTGAAGGATTAATAGGCAACGACATTTTATTGAAAAATAAAGCGATTATAAATTACGAAGGGATGTATTTACTTCTAAATGGTTCAAAACTGCCATTACTTTCTGAGAAAATAACGACGAAAGTAAAGATAACTATTCCACCGGGAGAGCAAGATTGTAAAATATGTCTTCCTTTAGAAAATGGAGACGTATTAATTAATAATATTATGCAGGGTAATGGAATAATTCTCAATGAAGGTCTTTATAAATGTGAAAATGGAGAAGTGTGTGTAAAGATTAATAATAAATCAAATAAACCTATTGTTCTAGATACAGGAGTGATTTTGACGTATGAAGAAATTTCGGAAATTCATAATATTAATGATATTAGTGGAAAAATCAATAGCGAAATTATAGATGTTGATTCAGTTCTAAAGAAAATTAGAACCGAACACCTTAATTCTAAGGAGAGATTAGAATTGGAGAAACTAATTAGGGATTTTAAGGTTTTACTTTCTGATAATGGAAAATTGACTTTTACCCACGAAATTAAGCATACTATAGATACCACTGATGAAATACCAATAAGAAGTAAAATTTATCGGTACCCTTATATATACAAAGATGAAATCCAAAAACAGATTTTGGAAATGTTAAGTAATGGAATTATTGCACCGAGCAGTAGTCCATACAACAGTCCTGTTTGGGTTGTACCAAAGAAATCAGATGCATCGGGCATGAAGAAATTTAGATTAGTCATTGACTATCGAAAATTAAATGATAAAACCATTGAGGATAATTATCCGATTCCAAATATAACAGATATATTAGACAAGTTAGGAAAATCGTATTATTTTTCTATTCTTGACCTCAAAAGCGGTTTTCACCAAATCGAAGTCCATGAAAAGGACAGACAAAAAACTGCATTTTCAGTAGATAACGGCCATTATGAATTTAATAGAATGCCATTCGGGTTGAAAAATGCACCGAGCACTTTTCAACGATTGGTAGATAATATTTTAAGGGAAAATGTTTCGAAAAGGGAGTGTATGGTTTATATGGATGATATTATTGTATTTTCCAATGGACTAGAAGAACATGTAAAAAATTTGAAATCAGTGCTTAACAAATTAAGAAATGCAAGGCTCAAAATTCAATTAGATAAATGTGAATTTTTCAGGAAAGAAGTCGAATTTTTGGGTCATACAGTAAATGAAGAAGGCGTGTCCCCGAACCAAGCTAAAATTGAAGTTATAAGAAAATTACAAATTCCTAGAACTGAAAAGGAAATAAAAAGATTCTTGGGAATGACGGGCTATTATAGAAGATTCATAAAAAATTATGCACACATTACTAAACCCATGACTAAATACTTGAAAAAGGACTTGATTTTAGATATAAAAGATATAAATTACATCGATGCATTTAACATTTTGAAAGAAAAGTTGGTTCATGCTCCAATATTAGTTTATCCCGACTTCAGTTTACCTTTTGAAATTACTACGGATGCGAGCAATGTTGCTATTGGAGGAGTTCTATCGCAGAACGATAAACCGATTGCATACGTATCTCGAACTTTGAATGAACACGAAATAAACTATTCCACCATTGAGAAAGAATGTCTTGGAATTGTATGGTGTTTAAAACAATTTAGGCCATATGTCTATGGCAGGAAAATTAAACTTTTTACTGACCACAAACCACTAATATGGTTAAATAACTTAAAAGAGCCAAATTCGAAATTAATGCGGTGGAGACTTCAAATAGGAGAGTATGATTATGAAATAAACTATAAAGAAGGACACCTAAATAAGGTGGCAGACTGTCTTAGTAGAATTGAAATTAATAATACCATATCATCAAATCAAAATTTTAACAATAATGAAAATCTAAATTCAATTAAGGAATTGCAAAAACCAATAAATATTTATGACAATCAAGTTATATTTCAAAAAATAATATCAGGCGCTGTATCAATTAGAAACTCAGTCATACATAACCACAAAAGAAAAGTAATAAAGGCAAAGGAATTTGACGATGATTTCCTGAAAACAATTATAGAAAATCATTTTGATCACGAAAAAACAAACGCACTATTTGTAGATGATGACATATTTAATAAATTAAAATCAATCTTATTTAAAGATTATAGTAATCTAAAAATTGTCAGATGTCTCAAGAAATTAATTGATATCCTCGACGAGGAGTATTTAGAAGAGATAATCTCTAATGAACATTTGAAAAATAACCATAGAGGATGCAATGAAAACTACAAAGAAATTAAAGATAAATATTATTACCCATATTTGTATAAGAAAGTATCGGAATTTATAAACAATTGTGAAGTTTGTATGCTGTCGAAATACGAAAGGAATCCAGATCTAGTTCCTTATAAAATATCTGAAACCCCTAGAAGACCACATGAAATTATCCATATGGATGTATTTTATTCCATAAATAAAAGTATATTTGTTACCATGATAGACAAATTTAGTAAAGTAGCACTTATAACTCGTGTTGCCAATAGATCAGACCCCGAATTTAGGAAATGCATCTTAAGATATTTAAGCTCTTATGGAAATATTGAAAAAATTGTAACAGATAACGAACTCGGAATGAAATCACATGGAATGATGGAGTTCTTAAAAGAAAAGAATATTGAAATTAACTTTACATCAAGTTTAAATCATAATAGCAATAGCGATATTGAAAGGCTACATAATACTATCAATGAACATTTAAGAATTCTCAAGCAAAGCAAAATTGACATTTCTATAGAAGAACAGATGATTCAAATAAATGGTTTCTACAACCATACTATACATAGTACAACAAATATAAAACCAATTGATTTTATTCAAGGGAAGATTAATGAATCTCAATACCCGGATATATATGATAGGATGCTAAAGAAAAAGGAACAAGTAATTAATAAACTGAATGAATCAAGGATAGGAGAAAAAATTCTAGAAGACGGCATCAATTATATCAAAGAGACTAGAGGAGGCAAAAATTATCAGAAATTCAGGAAAATAGAAGGAAGGAAAATTGACGACTCTCATTTAAAAGACCAAAATTCAAAACAAATTTATTATAAAACACATGTTAAAAAGAAAAAGAAATTCCAAAACGCACAGAACGTAAGATTCCCAGTGCAACAAACCACTAGAAGGGGTAATGCTGTTAAACGAAATAATTAGTAGCAACAATACAGGAGCATAAAATCGAATTTTAAAGATTACTGCATTAATTTTATACATATATATATATATATATATCTAAATAACAAATAATTATTATAATTGTCTAAATTGGTCTTCCTTGATCTTATATTCTATTAGATCACAATGACAACTTTGTTGGTACTAATAATTTTGATATATAGAATTCATGCAGAAAATACCGAACTTATTAATGAAAATAACAAACAAATTAAAATAAACAAGGAATTACAGGAACAGATAGAAATTCTAAACAAAAATATTTTGAATATTGAAAGATATATTTCCAGCCAAATAAAAGTCTTGTATTAAATACTCAGATTAGGGAACATTATTACTATTTGAAAGTATGTTTTCAAATACACAATGACATTAATTCTTTACTTCATTTTATCGACACAATAGAGGACGTTATTTTGACCAGCCGATTAGGTATCCTCACAAGAAATATTTTGACAGACCAAGAAACAAAACTGATAGAATCTGACGAAGAATTTAAAAATATTGATTTAGTGTCATTACTATATAAGCATAATATTATTATATTTACTCTATTAATTCCTAAATACGGAAAAGAAAAATATGAAAAATATCGTCTTTTTGAAATTTTGGATGATAAAAATGAAACAATTAGTTTTAAGCACAAAGAAATATTGTTAAAAGACGGTATTGTTTACGAATTTAATGAGAAATCGGAAAAAGCAAGCAATCTTGTAAAATTAAATGATGAATGTATTATCGATATTTTTACAAAATCCATAATAAAAAATTGCATTAGAATTAAGAAAAAAGCAGAAGAAACAATAAAAATTATAACGCCAGGCTCTATTGTAATACAGAAATTTCATAAAACCAAAATGAAAACTACTTGTGGTCATAATATTTTTGTAGAAGGAACAAAATGGATTAAATACAAAAATTGTACTTTATATCTTAAAAATCAATCTTTTACAAATGTCGAAAACACTATTAAACACCATTATTTAAACCCTGAGTTTATTAAAGCTATACCATTTACAAATACAACCAAAGAAGAACTTACTATGGAAATATTGGACACAAAAAATGTCCAAAATAGAAACAAAATTGAAAAACATCAAAAAGTGACAAATTACCATTATACATGTCTGTATTTGTTAATATCAATTATAATTATACTTATTTCATATCAAAGTGTAAAAAGATTTAAGTTAAATCTATCATCGACTCCGAGGACGGAGCCCGAAACAAGCGTTGGGGGAGTTACAGGGCCACCCACGCTGTCCGCAGAATTTTAATTCATTATGACTATGGATTTTTGCAGCATTAGCAAAAATCCATGATCAACGAAATTGTCGCAAATGGATTTTGTATATACAAAATCCATTTACCCCAACCAGCCACAGAGAAACAGAGATCAATGCAAATATCATTTGACCACCCATAGCGAGCCATAATGTAAACATTTATTTATTAAGCTAGCGTTAAGGAAAATTTGAAATAAAGATTCAGTTAGACTTGAAACTTACACAAGAGAAGTTTGTATCTAAAACTTTGAGACCCGTCGTCATTATCCAGATCCGCATATTGGTTGGCAGTTTGAGGAGTCTTACTCAACCAATATTTTTGGGTAGTGGCTTGTTTTTTGGTGTTATTATTAATAACATGCTCTGGGCTTTCGTTTGCTCGCTTGTTTCGTCTGACTGTTTGCCATTCGTAGGGCGATGCTACTGCACTGTTGCAGTTTTCGGAAGAATTTGGAGGTTGAGAATCAAAACGACCTATTTCTTGTTGGAGCTCTTCTTCATCTGTCTCAAATGATTCAGTTTGCTTGTTGAGTTTGAACTTTAAAGATTCAACATCTCTTTGGAGTTGACCACAAAGCCTTTCATATCTTTCATTCCTTTCAGACAGTTCGGCGTTTATCTTTTCTAGTTCTTGTAATTTGTTCAAGCGGAAAGAGCCAATGCTGTTGCGGGGGGTTAATGACCCTGTATTCATAGTGTATTTGATCTAACACCGGGTGACTCACGTCGATAATTCAGTACTAGTGTATAGCAAGGACACACACCATTTATACTACATTATCCAACCGATATAGATCTCGACAACTACTTTCAGATGCAACCCTGTTAAATAAGGTGTTGGGTAAATGCAACTCGTAGCCAGTATTTGGGTAGAAGAGAACAGCTGATACCGTCAAATTTATTGACAAAGTATACTGCTGACAGACCGTGATATTTGTCTCTGTTGTTCCTTCCAGTGGATTTTATATTAATTTATTGCCTTTGGGCTTAATTTAAAACGAAGTTAATTTGTAAATTGCGTGTCACTCACCGCCGTTTACGTCTATAATTGAGTGAAGGGGTGTTCCTGAGGAATCCAGCTCCAATACAACAACCATCCACTTACAACAAAACGCCTCCAACAGTGATGTATGTTTGTTTTTGTCGCAGCAACCAGAAACACGTCCGTCCGGTAAGAAAGGAACTATGAATCAATTGCAATCACATGGCGTAACTGTAAATAGAGACAAATGCGAATTTGGCAAGGATTCCCTTATTTTCTTGGGATACTGCGTAACTCAAAGTGGTCTAGTGCCAAGTCCAGAACGGGTATTAGCCATTCAACAATACAATTTGCCAAAAACTGTCAACGAGTTAAGTCGATTCCTTGGAATGCTCAATTTTTATCGTCGGTTTATCCCGAAAGCAGCTCAAGCTCAGGCAATATTAAACTCCCTGAAGTCCGGCCAGAAGAAAAATGATAAAACACCAATTGAGTGGACACCAGAATTGCGTAATTCATTTGAAGAATGTAAGAATCAACTAGCGAACTCTGCACTTTTGGCATATCCCGTTGAGTCTGCCGAAACATCTTTATGGGTGGATGCGTCCGATATCGGTATGGGAGCTGTTCTTCAACAACTCATTGATGGTGAATGGAAACCGCTTGGATTCTACTCAAAGAAGTTATCAGATACTCAGACTCGGTATAGCGCTTATGATCGCGAGCTTTTGGCGGCGTACTCTGGAGTTAAATATTTTCAACATTTTCTTGAGGGACGCCAATTCTGTATCTATACCGATCATAAACCATTAACATTTGCTTTCAATCAACGTCACGATAAGGCATCTCCACGCCAGCTTAGACACCTAGATTTTATTGGACAGCATACAGTGGATATTCGCCATGTACCTGGAAAAGAAAATATCACTGCAGATGCTCTATCACGACTTAATGCAATATCTTTACCATCTTCCCTGGATTATTCGGAACTTTCCAAAGATCAAGAGAATGATGAAGAACTCAAACAACTACAATCAAATCCGCAATCATCAAATTTGCTGCTGAAGTATTTCCAAATTTCTGACTCGAAAACGGAAGTTCTGTGTGATGTGTCAACTCATAAAATAAGACCTTATATCACACCTCGTTTTCGAAAATGCGTCTTCGATATGATACACAACGTTTCTCATGCGGGCTCAAAAGCCACAGTTAAGATGATATCAACTAGGTTTGTATGGCCAAACATGAGGAAAGATATTTCCATTTGGACGAAAACTTGTCTTAGATGTCAACAAGCCAAGGTGGGACGTCATATAAAAAGTGCTATTGGCCAATTTCCAGTGCCGGATGATCGATTTAAAGTGGTCAGCATCGATATTGTTGGACCTCTTCCGCCATCGGAAGGGTATAGGTACTGTCTTACCTGTATCGATAGATTTACACGTTGGCCGGAGGCTATACCATTGCAAGACATAACAGCCGAATCTGTGGCTAAAGCATTTCTTAGTGGATGGATAGCAAGATTTGGAGTGCCTTCTCAGGTGGTGACAGACCAAGGGCGACAGTTCGAGTCGGAACTGTTTCGAGAATTTTCAAAGTTGCTTGGAATTCGTGTTACTCATACGACACCTTATCACCCCCAGTCAAATGGCCAAATCGAACGTTGGCATCGAACACTTAAGGCATCTTTAATGTGTCACGCAAACCCACGTTGGTCCATGGTTTTGCCAATAATAATGTTGGGATTACGTTCATCTATCAATCATGATTTAAGCGTATCGCCTGCTGCGTCAGTATATGGTATGGAGCTTACATTACCAGGTGAATTCTTTACTGAATCGAAATTTAGTAAATTGCGTTCTGATTGGGTTGCACAATTTAAAGCTGATATGAACAACGTCAAAGCAAAGAAGGTTAACCGTCATGGCGATTCAAATATTTATGAGCCAAATGCATTGAAAGAAGCAGAATTTGTATTCATCCGAAACGACGCTGTGCGAGCTTCATTACAACCTCCATACACAGGACCTTTTCCTGTTCTATCTAGAGGAGCAAAAACATTTGTAGTTGATGTTAATGGAAAACGGAAGACGATATCTGTTGATCGCCTTAAGCCAGCCTTAATCTTGAAAGACGAAATGCCAACGAAATCCATATCACCTCAACCAGTACCAAATGATTCTCATTCACGAACTCTACGATCAGGAAAAACTGTGAGAATTAAAACTTAACGTTGTCACTGGGGGAGGAGTATTGTGGTGGCACACTTTGTGAAAATAACTGTGTTTCTTAATTTAAATATTTATCAAAGTAACCTTAGAATAATTTTATTATTTCGTAAAAACAACTTTGTTTATTATTCTGAATATTTATCACATAGGCTTAGTATAATTTTGACAATGTACAAGAAATTCATTTCTGTATAATAAAGTTTAGTTTTGAATTAGTTTTTATTACGAACACATCTATCCATTCCACAGAGGTATTCACGCTCCCTGGGAGGGTGCAAAGCTCGACCTAGTGAGAAAAATGGATATCCGCCAGCTCACAAAGGCTACGGTCTTCATCAAAGGATGGGGCAGTAATTTTGCGACGGATCGCTTGTTGGTATTCTTGGGCAAGCAAGGATTCGTGGCCGCAGAGAAGTGGGAGGTCTTCCACAGGGAGGAGAAGGAGGAAGGAACTCTCCTTGTGGTTGGCATTGATCAAGTCTCCGTGACAAGTTTGGCTAAGACTAAAGGCATGGCGCACTACGGGAGCAAAACTGTCTTTTTCAAGATTGGGAAGACTAGGATAGGCAGAAATTTTCATTATGCAATATCAGGCCGTGCAGTGGCAGGTGACTCAACACCGCCCAACATCCAGCGAGCGGACAACGAGGCAATCAAGGCATCTCTCAATATTGGAAAGACTAGGAGAAGCAATGATCTTAATACTAAAATATCAGGCAGTGGCGAGAGACCCAACACAGCCTAACAAACAGGAAACCGACGACGGACCCATCACCGACTTAAAGATTCGGAATACTGGTATAGGTAAAGATCCTAGTATTGAAACATTAGGCAGCGCAGCGACAGGAGACTCAATGCAACTCAACGAACACGGAGCCGATGATGGTACCATCTCCTACTCCCAAGAATCCCATTTACTTAAGATTTGGAAGGCTAAGATAGGCAAAGATCCTAGTATTGAAACATCAGGCAGTACAGGGAATTGAAACCAATAAAGCTTAACGAACAGGGACCCGACGATGGAACCATTGCCGACTTTATAAAAAGTCGGAAGACTAGACTAGGCAAAGAAACTAAAACGATGACATTAGGCAGTGCGGTGACAGGAAAGTCGATGCAGTCTAAAGAACAGGGAGCAGACGTTGAGATCATCACCTAGTCCCAAGATGCCCATTTACTGGAGGACCAATGATTGAGGTAATCCAGATAAACCTCCACTGGAGCGAGATTGCTACACACGCTCTGATGGAGAAAATTAACAAGGGCAAGATTCATATTGCCTTAATTCAGGAGCCATGGACGACCCGGAACAAAGTTACTGGACTGAATCATATCAACTTCCAATTATTCTATATTTTCCCCAGAGTTGCCGCCACCCAAGTCGGAACTGCAACGGCTGGTAAGGAAAGCAGGACAGACAGGAAACGAGACACTAATGGGGTGCGATGCGAACTCTCACCACATTTCGTAGGGTAGTACCAACACTAATAAGCCGCGCCAAGCCCTGACGGAGTTCTTGAATACTAACGACCTAATAACACTTAATACTGGTAACACCGCTACCATTGTCAATAAGATAGGAAGGAGATATTATATATGATATACCGATAACCTTTCGGATTAAGTTGAAAACCAATTGGAAAAAAAATTCGGAAGGCTACTCAGAAGAAGACTTGGACAAGATGATTTAGATTGTCCAAGCATAGAAGATATTGACAAAGATGTCAACAGGATTACGACTGCACTGGTGGGGTCCTTCGAAGATAGTTGTCCTCTTTGGGAAAGCAAATCAGCCCAAGAAAAACCCTGCATAATCGGGTAGATTCGCAATATTGGAAAGAGGTCCGCAGACTTTTTAACAGGGCACGTCGTAAAAGAGCCGAAGTTTATTAGGATGTGTATAATAAAATAACCAGAGCAGCAAAAGTGCCTCCTGGAAGCTTTTCTTTGAACAGGTCGATAGCGTTAATGACGCCGCGAAGATAAAAAAGTTTGTCTAAAGAACCCATGTCCAAACGGAAACTTTAGTAGACGACATGGGAGTGAGAGCAGAGTCAACGGAGGACATGTTGAGCCTTTTGATGAAAACCCATTTTCCACAACATACGAAGGGACTCACGGAGACGCCGGAATCTTGAACCCATAAGCCTTACGTCCTTTCTATTCAAAACTATGGAACGTATTGTGGACACCATGCTAAAGAGTATGACACCCAGCGAACTGCTCAAATACAAACAGCATGCCTATGTCAAGGGAAGGTCGATGGAGACTGCCCAGCACGAGGTTGTGCATAAAATAGAAGAATCCTTCGACGCCAAAACGTACACACTGGCGGTATACATTGACATCGAGGGGGCTTTTAACAATGTGCGGAGCGACACACTGATCCAATCCTTAGACCAGTACCGGGTGGACCCGGTCCTTAGCGACTGTATAAACCATATGTTAAGGAACAGGTGGATAAATTGTGTGTCCAATGGCATAAGTATAAGGGAGAAAGTGGCACAGGGCACGCCACAGGGGGGGCATTTTATCGCCACTCCTATGGGTGACCACCGGGCGATCACGGAATGCGTGAAGTGGTGTGGTGCTAACGCGAAGACCTCGAGTGTGAACATCTTTACCGACAGTAAAATTGCCTTAAGGGCAATAACAACCAGGACGGTAAGGTCACAAACAGTCTTGCAGTGTAAGAAGGAGATTAACGCCTTCTCTGAGGATGCGAAATTCCGAATCGTTTGGGTGCAGGGCCATAACGGAGTAAGGGGAATTGAAAGGGCAGACGATTTGGCGGTGAAGGCCAGAGGACTGTCGTCAATAAACTTGGTTAACCCGAAGCCTTTCGGTTCGACGCAGTCAAAAGTTAAGGGAGTGGGCGACAGAACAGCGAAACGGTCGGTAGGACGGCGAAAATCCTATGGGAGGATCCAGATCGTGAGAAGACGAGGCTATTACTGAAAGGAAGCAAGAAGGAGGTCAGTAAATCTATTGGTATCATAACGGGTCACATGAGACTACGAGCTCACTTATGTAAAATCGGTGCGGCAAGTGATAGCATGTGTAGGGCATGCGGGAAAGATGATAAGACGTTGGAGCATTTCCTTTTTCATCGCCCGGCTTTCGCGTCTAACAGATACCGGCACCTAGGTGGAGACACAACACCAGACATGAACCAACTTCGGGGAGTGGTATTGAAAGCGATTAAGGATTTTGTAAGTAGCACGGAATTCCTAACTTAAAATTTTCGTTTTAGTTACTGGCTTAGGTGTATGTCCATAGTGGCATGGGTTGGATTAATACCTGCACCCTCTTTTCAACCTAACCTAAGATTAATACAACAGGTTCAGAGAACATTTTGTCTTCGCATAGACGAAGTGACGAGGACAACGCCTACTAGGGTACTGGAGACTATTCTAGATAACCGACCCATTGACATATATATTGGGTTGCCCAAAAAATAATTGCGGATTTTTCATATAGTCGGCGTTGACAAATTTTTTCACAGCTTGTGACTCTGTAATTGCATTCTTTCTTCTGTCAGTTATCAGCTGTTACTTTTAGCTTGCTTTAGAAAAAAGTGTAAGAAAAGTATATTTGATTAAAGTTCTTTCTAAGTTCCATTAAAAATGCATTTACTTTCTTTTAAAAAATCAATTACTTTTTGGGCAACCCAATATTAAGTTTGAGGCAGCCATTGCGGCTATAAGACTAAGGAAGAATGGATGGAGGATAGGAGCAGGTCATACCATCGTGAGATAATCGAGGCGACGATAGGAAACCCGGATGGATTAGAAGAGGTTTCGCATCGGATACCTGAGATGACTCTTGAGATTGAGTGCGATACACTGCTGCCAGAGGCAAAGTCTTGAATTGATTCAACCCTGGTGTTGCCATCTGGATGTTCATGCTACAAAGATGAATAAAAGCTAAAGGACAGAGGGCCTGAGGGTCTACATTGAGAACCCAGGGACTGAGATTTGTTTTAGACTCTCTGACCATAATACGTGATCTGGGCGATCACGAAATGCGTGAGGTGGTGTGGTGTTCACACGATGACGTCGAGTGTGAGCATCTTTATGGACAATATAGAGTATAAGAAGAAGATTGAAACCTTCTGTGAGTATGGCATAATCCGCATCGTTTGGGTTCCTGGTCATAGCGGAGTAAGATGGAATGACGAGATTACGGTGGCCACCGTAGCGTAAAGGTTAGCATGACGACCTATGACGCTGAAATTTTCAGCGGTGGTTATTCTTTCCTAATTCTGGCGACATTTGTGAGGTACTGTACCATTTAATATGGCAGCCATGCATAAATTTCATAAAGAGGTGTCGCACGCCGTTCGGACTCGGCTTTAAAAAGGAGACCCCCTATCAATGAGCTAACACTTGTGTCAGACAGCCCTCATTGATATGTGATAAGTATGCGCATGCTCCTTAATGGAATGTTCATTGCCAAATTTGCAATTTCCAAATTTAAAAGAGCAGACGATTTGTCAGTGAAGGCCAGAGGTCTGCTGGCAATAAACTTGGTTAACCCGAAGGGTTTAGGGTCGACGTATCCCGAGTTAAGGGCGTGATCGACGAACAGCGAAACGGACGGTAGGACGCCGAAAATCCTATGGGGACATCCGGATCGTGAGAAGATGAGGCTATTACCGGAGCTTCGTAGGTAAGAAGGAGGTTAGTATAGCTTTCGGTATCATAACGGGACACATAGGACTACTCACATATGCAAAATAGGTGCGACAAGTGACGGCCTGTGTACGACGAGTGGGGATGGAGATGATGAGAGGTGAAAACAATTAAGGATTTTGTGAGTAGTACAGAATTTCTAACTTTAGTATTTAGGGCTCACAACAAGCCGATTACTGGCTTATGTTTATGTCCATAGTGGCATGGAGCGGATTAAAATCCGCACCCTCTTTTAAACCTAACCCGACCTAATCAATGATACAAATTTCTTTATATTGGTAATTTCAGCAAATTTTTTGATTGATTGTACAAATTTCTTAATTGACCTAGGTTTTATTTTTTTCTGCGTAGTGTGCTTCGAATATGGAAAGAACATTTTACCCAGCTGCTAGTGTCCGACGATAACGACGAAGAGGATACCGCAAAACCAATCCCTGATGATGGTATAGAATGTTTACCTCCAAGTCAGAATGAAGTCCAAGTAACAGTGGCTCCAAGAAGAACACTGTTAACCTCCTAGTCAGAATGAAGTCCATGTACCAGTGGACCCACTGAAGAACAACGAGGCAGCGGGTAAGCCGCTGAACTATTTAAGACAGGGAGCGACTCGCTGATAAGGCGTATGCATCAGCTTATCTGCCCAATCTGGCTAGAAGAACGCATACCCGATGATTGAAACATCATCATACTAAGTCCCGTACACAAGACGGAATGTACCAACTACAGAGGATTAAGTCTCCTACCCAATCGCATGCAAGATATTCTCGAGCGTACAGTGTGAAAGATTGAAGCCTAAAATCAATGAAATAATTAGGCCCTGTCAATGCGGCTTTAGGCCTGGTAAATCCACCCTAGACCAGAAATTCACACTGCTTCAAGTCCTGGAAAAGAACCAAAAGGAAAGGTCAACTATTACTATTTCTTCGTTGACTACAAAGTCGCTTTCGACAGTCCTATCCATTCAAAGATATTTCAAGCCATGTCTGAGTTTGGTATCACTGCAACATTAATAAAATTCTGCAGGATGACACTTGCTGATACACGTTTCTCAGTAAGAATAGGAAAGAATTTCTGTGAACCATTCAATACCAAACGTGATTTCAGACATGGAGACAGCTTATCGTGTAATGTCTTTGATATCCTGCTGGAGGAGATGCAGATGTGAGTAAATATGGCACAATACTCACAGACAACACATGTAACTTGTCTATGGCCACAAAATCGATATTTTGGGTCGGTTATCGGAAGAAGTAACTACAGCCTTCGAATGAATTGAAAGAGAATCAGTGAAATGGGTCTGGCAGTAAATGGAGATAAAACGAAATGGATGGTATCAATTCCAAAAACGCCTTGTACAACCGAGCAGATAAAGAAAATGGAGAATGTTGGAAACCACTATTTTGAGACAGTCAGCAACTTTATTTACCTCGGCAACGCCGTAATCGAAACGAATGATACCAGTTTTGAAATAAAGCGAAGACTTGTACTGGCAAGCAGATGGTACTTTGGATTGAGTAAGCAGTTTAGTAACAAGGCCACCTCTCGACAGGCAAAGAGTACACTATACCGTGTTGTTATATGGTTCCGAACCATAGGTCAAGCAAAGCAGAAAGCAGACTAGGCTTTACTTGGAATGTTCGAAAGAAATATGCTTCGTACAATTTATGGACCAGTTTGCATTGATGGAGAGTATCGGCGCCGTATGAACCACGAACTGTATGAGCTCCATGACGACGTTTGCATAGTTAAACGTATCAAAATACAACGGTTGCGATGGCTAGGTCATGTTGTCAGAATGAATGAAGAAGCTCCATCGCAAAAGCCTTTTAAAGACGAGCATTGTGGTATACACAAACCGGGACGACTAAAAATCAGATCTAGGCGCTTGGAATGCTGAACAAATGTTTTGTTATAGCCAATTAAAGTCAGTAAAGTACATGTTTCAATGTTTCGTTTTTAACAAAATAAAAAAAATAAATAAAAGACGTCTAACAGTCAGTGATTGCAATAAATTTTCCATAATTTTTATACCCTCCACCATAGGATGGGGGGTATACTAATTTCGTCATTCTGTTTGTAACTACTCGAAATATTCGTCTGAGACCCCATAAAGTATATATATTCTTGATCGTCGCGACATTTTATGTCGATCTAGCCATGTCCGTCCGTCTGTCGAAAGCACGCTAACTTCCGAAGGAGTAAAGCTAGCCGCTCGAAATTTTGCACAAATACTTTTTATTAGTGTAGGTCGGTTGGTATTGTAAATGGGCCATATCGGTCCATATTTTGATATAGCTGCCAAATAAACCGATCTTGGGTCTTGACTTCTTGAGCCTCTAGAGGGCGCAATTCTCATTCGATTTGACTGAAATTTTGCACATAGTGTTTTAGTATCACTTCTAACTACTGTGCTAAGTATGGTTCAAATCGGTCCATAACCTGGTATAGCTGTCATATAAACCGATCTTGGATCTTGACTTTTTGAGCCTCTAGAGGGCGCAATTCTTATCCGATTAGAATGAAGTTTTGCACCATGTGTTTTGTTACGATATCTAATAACTGTGTCAAATATGGTTCAAATCGGTCCATAACCTGATATAGCTGCCATATAAACCGATCTTGGGTCTTAACTTCTTGAGCCTCTAGAGGACGCAATTCTTATCCGATTGGAATGAAATTTTGCACGACGGATCCTCTCATGACCATCAACATACGTGTTTATTATGGTCTGAATCGGTCTATAGCCTGATACAGCTCCCATATAAATCGATCTCTCTATTTTACTTCTTGAGCCAACAAAGGACGCAATTCTTAATCGAATTGACTGACATTTTACACAGGTCTCCAACATATAATTTAATTGTGGTCTAAACCGGATCATATCTTGATATCGCTCTAATAGCAGATCAAATCTTTTCTTATATCATTTTTTGCCTAAGACGAGATGCCGGGAAAAGAACTCGACAAATGCGCTCCACGGTGGAGGGTATATAAGATTCGGACCGGCCGAACTGTGTACGCTTTTACTTGTTTAGATTCGTTAGAACTGATGATACCGAAATGTGGATTATGAACTTTCTTCACAATTTTTAAAAATATTTAATGAAAAGGGAACACCACTCCACTCGATATCGCGATAATATCTTTAAAAGCTATTTGTGTTAGGGGAATTTATAGTTTTTACTTTATTTAATGCTAGAAAGTTTCTTGTCATTCTTTGGTATTTGCTCAGTATATGCTTCGAAAAAATATAAACTCAGGTGTAGTTTGATGCGTTTCAAAAAAAAGAAAAAAAAACAAGCGTAAATCAAATTCGAATAAAACGATACTCCAGCTCTCTACTTTATAAGAGCAAGTGATTCGTTCCAAAATTCTGAAAAATCGCACAAATTAAAATTTTGGTTACAAACTTAAAACAAAATCGCATAAAACAAAAAGTAAAAAGGCGTTTAGTTCGGCCGGGCCGAACTTTGGATACCCACTACCTCGGGTATATATGTAAACTACCTTCTATCCCATAGCAGTTATATCGAAATATGTTCCGATTTCGACCAAATACTAATAAGTCCAAGTCATTGTTCAATTATGTATAACATAAGTCACTGTGTTAAATTTCAGTGCAATCGGATTATATATGCGGCTTTTATGAGGCCAAGACTTTAAATCGAGATTTCGGTCTACATGGCAACTATACCCAAATCTGCACCGATTTGGACAAAGTTGCAGAATAATGTCGATGAGTCTAAAATAACGCACTGTCCCAAATTTCGGCGAAATCGGACAATAAATGCGCCTTTTATGGACCCAAAACCTAAAACTGAGAGATCGGTCTATATGGCAGCTATATCCAAATCTGGACCGATCTGTACCATATTGCAGAATTATGTCACGGGGCATTACTTAACTCACTGTCCCAAATTTCGGCGTCAGAGGGCAGTAAATGCGCCTTTCATGGGCCCAAAACCTTAAATCGAGAGTTCGGTCTATATGGCAGCTATATCCAAATCTGAACCCTAAATCGGCGGATCAGTCTATATAACAGCTATATCCAAATCTTGACCGATCTGGGCCAAATTGACGTAGGATGTCGAAGGGCCTAACACAACTCACTGTACGAAATTTCAGCAAAATCTGATAATAAATGTGGCTTTTATGGGCCTAAGACACTAAATCGGAGGATCGGTCTATATGGCAGCTATATCCAAATCTGGACTGATCTGGGCCAAATTAACGACGGATATCGAAGGGCCTAACACAACTCACTGTCCCAAATTTCAGCAAAATGGGATAATAAATGTGGCTTTTATGGGCCTAAGACCCTAAATCGGAGGATTGGTCTACATGGCAGCTATATCCAAATCTGAACCGATCTGGGCTAAATTGACGACGGATATCGAAGTGCCTAACACAACTCATTGTCTTAAATTTCAACAAAATCCGATATTAAATGTGGCTTTTACTAGCCTAAGACCCTAAATCGGCCGATCGGTCTATATGGGGGCTATTTCAAGATATAGTCCGATGTAGCCCATCTTCGAACTTAACCTGCTTATGGACAAAAAAGAACCTGTGCAAAATTTCAGCTCAGTATCTCTATTTTTAAAGACAGTAGCGTGATTTCAACAGACAGACGGATCGTCTTAGATTTTTTCGCTGATCAAGAATATATATACAAAATGACAATGACAATGACAAAATGAGTATACCCCCAACCTTCGGTGGTGGGTATAAAAATTAACAATAACATATTTTTTATTTACTTAAGCAATAAAAAGTATTTTTGTTTTAATAAACATAACAATTCATAAATAAATTAATGAATTGTCATAAATCAATGGGGGCCACCGTGGCGCAGAGGTTAGCATGTCAGCCTATGACGGACGTCTGGGTTCAAACCCCGTCGTGAACATCAGGAAAATTTTTAGCGGTGTTTACCCCCTATCTAATGTTGGCTACATTAGTTAGGGGCTACATTAGTTAGGGGGTAGACTTTACTGACCTTCTTATTTCTTCTTACTAATAGCCTCGTCCTCTCACGATCCGAAACACCCTATAGGATTTTCACCGTCCAACCGACTGTTTCGCTGTTCCACAGTGTTACATGCGCGTTTGTCCCCCACGCTCTTAAATCGGACTGCGTCGACTCGTAGGCTTCGGATTAACCAAGTTTATCGACGGCAGTTCTCTGGCCTTCACTGCCAAATCGTCTGTCCCTTACCATGCCGTGCCATCTTCAGAAAAGGCATTAACCTCTTTCTTACATTCCAATCTTGGTAATCTTTTTTAATTGTCATAAAAATTTTACCCCTGAATAAACTCTGTGATAACCTAGAGACCGACATTTTTTAGCCGATTTAGACACAATTTATGATTTTATACACCCGTGCCCAAAGATGTCTAAATAGAAACATAATCAGGCAGACAAACATAATAGAACTAAGACAAACTTCATTACAATAGGATAGGTGTAAACTAATCTTGCCATTCTGTTTGTAATACCTCAAAATATTGCTCTTCGACTTGAGTATATGCATAAATTCTTGACCTTTTTGACATCCATTTGTAACTATTCGAAATAATGATCTGCGACCCAATAAAGTATATATATTCTTGATCGTCTTGACATTCTAAATCTATTTAGCAATGGCCGTCAGTCTGTCTGTCGGAAGCACGCTAACTATCGAAAGAGCAAAGCTGGGTGCTTGCCATTTTGCGAAGCATTTCAGACAAAAGATCGTGTTGGTAATTAGGGAACTGTATAGGAATGCTGAAGTTTCAGCCCGTTTCAATGGAAAAGAGAGCCGTACTTTCGGGATCAATAAGGGAGTGCAGCAGGGGTGCCTCTTATCGTCACAGCTATTTTGATTTGATTTTTGTCGTCGTAGAGGCGACAAACTCCGAGGCACCCTATGGCATTCGATGGGGTATAAACGACTTCCTGGGAGGCAGCGACTGCAATGATGGAGTCATCGATTACACGTCAAAATTGGAACGCTTTATTGAAAACGCGGCCAAAGTTGGCATGAAAATAAACATAACAAAGACCTAATTTATCTGGATATGAACGAACGAGTAAGAGCGTGCTAAGTTCGGCCGGGCCGAATCTTGTATACCCTCCACCACGCATAGCATTTGTCGAATTCTTTGCGCGGTATCTCTTTTTAGGCAAACAAAGAATGATGAATAAAAACTGTTATGCAATTGGAGCTTTATCAAGATATAATCCGATTCGGACCATAAATGATCATTGTAGAAGTCATTGTGTAATATTTCAGTCCATTCAGATAAGAATTGCGCCTTGTGGGGTCTCAAGAAGCGAAATCTGGTGATCGGTTTATATGGGAGCTGTATCAAGCTATAGATCGATTCAGACCATATTGAACACGCATTAGAATGTCAAGACTGACCTACACTAATAAAAAGTATTTGTGCAAATTTTCAAGCGCCTAATTTTACTGCTTTGAAAGTTAGCGTGCTCTCGATAGACAGATGGATGGACTAACGGACAGACGGACGGGCATGGCTAGATCGACTCAAAATGTCATGTCGATCAAGAATATATTGGTTGCCCAAAAAGTAATTGCGGATTTTTTATATAGTCGGCGTTGACAAATTTTTTCACAGCTTGTGACTCTGTAATTGCATTCTTTCTTCTGTCAGTTATCAGCTGTTACTTTTAGCTTGTTTTAGAAAAAAAGTGTAAAAAAAGTATATTTGATTAAAGTTCATTCAAAGTTGTATTAAAAATGCATTTACTTTCTTTTAAAAAATCCGCAATTACTTTTTGGGCAACCCAATATATAATTTATAGGGTCTTAGATAAATATTTCAAGGAGTTGCAAACAGAATGACAAAATTTGTATATCCCATTCTACGGTGGAGGAGGAGGAAAAAGGTAAATTCGGCGAGTATATCATCCCTCCCTCTATGCTTCCTGTTTAAATAATCATTTTCTTTTTCTACTCAGAATACAATAACGGGAAAAAATTTAATATGCAGCTATGGTATAGCAGAAATTAGTCATCACCGCTGCTGCTCAGAATAGGCCGAACATACAGCGTGACACGGCCTGAAATTGTGGTAAACATTAACAAGGAAAAGCGTGCTAAGTTCGGCCGAGCCGAATCTTGGGAACCCACCACCATGGATTATGCCAAAAATTTATACAAAATGAATTTAGTTAGGGGAAGCTATATCAGGTTATAAACCTATTTGGACCTTACTCAGCACAGTTGTTGGAAGTCGTAACAGAGCACGGCATGCAAAGTTCCGACCAAATCGGACGAAAATTGTGGCTACCAGGAGCTCAAGACGTCAAATCGGGAGATCGGTTTATAAGGGTGCTATATCAGGTTATAGACCAATTTAAACCATACTTGGCACAGTTGTTGGGAGTCATAACAGAACACGAACCAGAACAAAAATTTCAGCCAAATCGGACAAAAATTGCGGCTTCCAGAGGCTCAAGAAGTCAAATCGGGAGCTGCATCCAAATATATGGGAGCTGCATCCAAACCTGAACCGATATGGACCATTTGCAATCCCCAATGACCTACATCGAAGTATTTGTGCAAAATTTCAAGCGGCTATCTTAGCGCGTTCGACCGCTATCGTGATTTCGACACACGGACGGACATGGATAGATCCAATCAGAATGTCGAGACGATCCAGAATATATATACTTTATGGGGTCTTAGATGAATTTTTCGAGGTGTTACAAACGGAATGACTAAAGTAGTATACCCCCCATCCTATGGTTGTGGGTATAATAATTAAAAACACCAAAGATTTTTCTGTTATTTTACTGGCTTTATTTAACTTTGTTTGCAGGACTTAAAATGAAATTATTTACAGTTGGGCATTTTTCCAAAGCCATTGAAAACTAAAAGTGTCACTTAGTTAACGTTGAACCTTAACGAAGTTCATTTGTTATAATTATATTTTGATCTGCATTTACTAAAAACAAATAAAAATGTTTTTAGCGCCATATGAAGTTTAAGATTATTCAAAAGTATTTCATTTAAATTCAACCATTGGGTCACTTTTTTTTTTGAGTGTAGATTGGGAAGACCGAAACTTTGGTTGATAGAAAGAAACACATCTTGAAACGCATGTGTTATAAAGAAGAGTTTAAGACCGGCGCTCTTGGAGAAGTTTTCCGAGTTATGCCATGGGGTTAGAGCAATTCCGTGGCATCAAGATTTAGTTTGACAACTGTTAAATCAGAACACTTGGCACAAGTCCAATAAATCGAAAACTTCTTCAAGTATTTCGTTTGACACAAAACTTTTAGCGGATAAATCTTTTATTGAATTAAAAAGCCGTTGAGTGGAGTGGACGTGTTTCCATTTCGCTATGAAACAGACATTCCTAGCACTTCAACGGAAGTTGGAAAGATATTCAAGAGCATAACACTGCTAAAATGCTGAAGAACAAAAAGAAAAAGAGCTCCCCGCTTTCAAGTACTCGGGAAAATCCAGCCAGTCTTCCCTCAACGGAGACTCCAGACAGTGTCCTGCAAAGGGAGACAAAGTCGGAAAATGAACGAAGGAAGAGCGCACGGCCCTGAATCTTCATGGACAGAAAAAATTAAAAGTTAGGTTCAATTAAAAAAATTTTACATTCAATTAAAAAAATTGCTGAAATCGGTCCAATAAAAGAATTTGTGTTATTGATTTAAAATTGTGCAGTGCATCCAGTAGGATTCTACCAGATCATCGGTCCCAAGTGGAGGATCTGGTTAACCAGCGGATTTTCGAACATGTGTGGAACTCTGTAGAGGGTCCCCTCATACAAATTATAAGCTGCGAGTATAGAGGAGACATATTTACGCTGCGTTTTGTGTCAAACAGCCCGTCGGTACTGATAGCGTCAAACACTGTCCCTGAGAGGGCACAAAGCTCGGCCTTGTGAGAAAGATGGACATTCCCCAGCCTACAAAGGCAACGGTCTTCAACAGAGGATGGGACAGTAAATTTGCGACTGTACGCATGTTGGTATTCTCGCGCAAGCAAAGCCAAGGTTTGGTCGCAGAGAAGTGGGAAGTCTCCCACAGGGAGGAAAAGGGGGAAGGAACTTTGTTGTTGGCATTGATAAAGTCACCGTGATAAGTTTGGCTCAGACCAAAGGCATGGCGTTAGACTAGACAACCCTCATATTGAGTCATCGGGCCGTGCAGTGGCAGGTGACACAATACCGCCCAACAAACAGGAGGCTGACGACGAGACAATCACCGTCTCTCTTCACCCGTCTCAGACTAGGATAAGCTAAGATCCAAATACTAAAATAGCAGGTAGTACAGGGGCGAGAGACCCAACATAGCCTAACGAACGGGAATCCGACGATAAACCCATCACCGTTCCGGAAGACTAGGATAGGTAATGATCCTAATATTGAAACATCAGGCCCCACAGTGACAGAAGTCCCAATGCAGCCAGGGAGCCGACGATGGAACCATTACCGACTTTATAAATATTCGGAAGACTAGGATAGTCAGAGAACCTAATACGAAAACAGTAGGCAGTGCAGTGATAGGAAAGTCAATGCTACCTAATGAGCAGGGAGCGGGCGATGAGATCATCACCCGTTCCCAAGAAACCCATTTACAGGAAGACCACTGACCAAGGTTATCCAGATAAACCTCAACCGGAGCGAGACAGCTACGCACGCTCTGGCGGAGAAAATCAATCAATCATCTTGGAATAATGATATTGATCGAAAACTTATCAGAAGGAGACAGACTATCTGGCGCCCCTCCTGGCCAATATTTTCACAGCGTGCCTGGGACTTGCGTATACTCCGAAAGACTAGCAGGAGGCAAGGGTGGTATTTATACCCAAACACCGCAAGGAAGTTATGCGACACCAAAGGCCTACAGACCTATAAGCCTTACATCCTTTCTACTCAAAACCATGAAACGTATTATGGACACCACGATAAAGAGTAGGACATCCAGCGAACAGCTCAAATACAAACAGCATGCCTATGTCTAGCGAAGGTCTGTGGAGACAGCCATGCACGAGGTTGTACATAAGATAGAAGAATCCTTCGATGCCAAAACGTACACGCTCGCGGTATGCATTGACATCGAGGGGGCTTTTAACAATGTGCGGACCGACACACTCATTCAATCCTTTGAGCAGTATCGGGTGGTCCCGGTCTTTAGAGACTGGATAAACCATATGCTAAGGAACAGGTGGATAAATTGTGTGTCCAATGACATAAGTATAAGGGAGAAGGTAGCACAAGGCACGCCACAGGGAGGCATTTTATCGCCACTCCTATGGGTGACCGCCATAATACAATACCATGACAGCCGGTAGTACGTGCCGGATTGACCCGATGAAGTCCTTCATCGGCAAGGGCTGCAGCCTCAGTGTACAACAGAGTGCATCAACAACAACAACCATCATAAATGACCTATTACGTATGCTGACTGAGGAGGTATATGAACCCGTCTGCTGCGCAGACGACGTTATAATGCTTCTATAATGCTTCTAGCTTCGAACCAGCTATGCAGAAGCGTCGAAAGGTGCTTGCAGATGGCACACGACTCGGCTAGACCCAGGAGTCTCAATGTTAACCCAGAGTATACTGAAATCTGCCTGTTCACGCCGAAGACGAAGGGGGGCCAATGTGATGCACCACGTTTCTTTAATAGAACAATTTCGATATGTGACAAGATCAAATAATTAGGTGCGATATTAGGAGGCCTTCATAGCGCAGAGGTTAGCATGT
Source organism: Stomoxys calcitrans (assembly GCF_963082655.1). Lineage (NCBI taxonomy): Eukaryota > Metazoa > Arthropoda > Insecta > Diptera > Muscidae > Stomoxys > Stomoxys calcitrans. The sequence goes on from NC_081552.1 coordinate 102,426,861, forward strand.
CCGCCTATGACGATGAACGCCTGGGTTCGAATCCTGCCGAGACCATCAGAAAAAATTTTCAGCGGTGGCTTTCCCCTCCTAATGCTGGCAACATTTGTGAGGTAATATGCCATGTAAAACTTCTCACCAGAGGTGTCGCACTGCGGCACGCCGTTCGGACTCGGCTATAAAAAGGAGGCCCCTTATCATTGAGCTTAAAACTTTAATTGGACTGCACTCATTGAAAGATGAGAACTTTGCCCCTGTTCCTTAGTGGAATGTCCATGGGCAAAATGTATTAGACAGGAAACTGAATTAGAAGTGTCACAATCAGGAGCATACCATGAAGACTTACAGATGTTGGGCACTATGTAGACGGGCCGTAAGCTCGAAATGGGCTTGAATCCGAGGATAGTCCACCGAATCTACAGGAGCGTGATAAGAACATTATTTACTGCGGCTTTGAGGTAGCTCATACCATCGCGGTATAATCGAGACAACGATAGGAAACCTGAAAGGTCGAGTGCGAGGCACTGCTGTCAGCGGCATAATCTTAGATTTACGGAACACTAACATTGCCATCTAGAAGATCATGTTACACTGATGGATCAAAGCTAGATGACAGAATGGGCCTGGGAATCTGCATTGAGAACCCAGGGACAGAGATCTGTTTTAGACTACCTGACCATAATTCAGTCCTGCAGGCGGAGATTCGGGCGATCGCGGAATGCGTGAAGTTGAGTGGTGCTAACACGAGGGCGTCGAGTATGAACAACTTTATGGGCGGTAAACAAGCAATAAGGGCAATAACAACCAAGACGGTAAGATCACGAACAGTCTTGGAATGTAAAAGGAGATTAATGCCTTCTTTAAGGATGGCACGATCCGGAGTAACTGGGAATGAGAAAGTAGACAATTAGGCAGTGAAGGCCAGAGAACTGCCGTCAATAAACTTGATTAACCCGAAGCCTTTTGGGTTGACGCAGTCCTTGTTAAGGGCGTTGGCGACGAATGCGCATGTAACCCTGTGGAACAGCGAAACGGTCGGTAGGACGGCGAAAATCCTATGGGGAGGTCCAGATCGTGAGAAGATGAGGCTATTACTGAAAGGAAATAAGAAGAAGGTCAGTACAGCTTTCGTTATCATACCGGACACTTATGTAAAATCGGTGCAGCAAGGGATAGCATGTGTAGCGCATGCGGGGAAGATGGTGAGACGTTGGATCATTTCCCATGTCATTGCCCGGCTCTCGTGCCTGGACACAATGCCAGGCATGAACGAACTTAGTGGCGTGGCATGAAAAACAATTTAGAATTTTGTAAGCAGCACGGAATGCCTAACAAAACATTTCCTTTTTCAAGGCAACTCTTTTAATAGTTAGAGCGCACGACAAGCCGATTACTGGCTAAGGTGTATGTCTATAGTGGCATGTTGCGGATTAATATCCGAACCCTATTCTCAACCTAACCTAAATCATTTATTGCTCCATCAAAGTAATTGACGCTAATAAAGGTATATCAGAATATTTGAGCGCTTAAGCGTATATTGTTTTGTTTCACAACCGTTTCGATACAATTTCCCAAATATTAATAATTTTTATACCCTCCACCATAAGATGGGGGGTATACTAATTTCGTCATTCTGTTTGTAACTACTCGAAATATTCGTCTGAGACCCCATAAAGTATATATATTCTTGATCGTCGTGACATTTTATGTCGATCTAGCCATGTCCGTCCGTCTGTCCGTCCGTCCGTCCGTCTGTCTGTCGAAAGCACGCTAACTTCCGAAGGGGTAAAGCTAGCCGCTTGAAATTTTGCACAAATACTTCGGTTGGTATTGTAAATGGGCCATATCGGTCCATGTTTTGATATAGCTGCCATATAAACCGATCTTGGGTCTTGATTTCTTGATCCTCTAGAGTGCGCAATTCTTATCCGATTGAAATAAAATTTTGCACGACGTGTTTTGTTATGATATCCAACAACTGCGTCAAGTATAGTTCAAATCGGTTCATAACCTGATATAGCTGCCATATAAACCGATCTTGGGTCTTGACTTCTTGAGCCTCTAGCGTGCGCAATTCTTATCCGATCAGAATGAAATTTTGCACGACGTGTTTTGTTATTATATCCACCAATTGTGCCAAGTATGGTTCAAATCGGTTTATAACCTGATATAGCTGCCATATAAACCGATCTTGGGTCTTGACTTCTTGAGCCTCTAGAGTGAGCAATTCTTATCCGATTGGAATGAAATTTTGCAAGACGTATTTTGTTATGATATCCAACAACTGTGCCAAGTATGGTTCAAATCGGTTCATAACCTGATATAGCTGCCATATAAGCCGATCTTGGGTCTTGACTTCTTGAGCCTCTAGAGGGCACAATTCTTATCCGATTTGAATGAATTTTTGCACGAAGTATTTTGTTATGATATCCAACAACTGTGCCAAGTATGGTTGAAATCGGTCCATAACCTGATATAGCTGTCATATAAACAGATCTGGGGATTTGACTTCTTGAGCTTTTAGAGGGCGCAATTCCTATCCGATTTGGCTGAAATTTTGCATGACGTATTTTATTTTTACTTTCAACAACTGTGTCAAATAAAGTACAAGTCGGTTCATAACCTGATATGGCTGCCATATAAACCGATCTGGGATCTTGACTTCTTGACCCTTAGAGGTCGCAATTATTATCCGATATGCCTGAAATTTTGTTCGACGGATCCTCTCATGACCATCAACAAACGTGTTTATTATGGTCTGAATCGGTCTATAGCCCGATACAGATCCCATATAAATTGTTCTCTCTATTTTACTTCGTGAGCCCCAATGGGCGCAATTCTTATACGAATTGGCTGAAATTTTACACAGGTCTCCATCATATAATTTAATTGTGGTCCGAACCGGACCATATCTTGATATCGTTTTAATAGTAGAGCAACTCTTTTCTTATATCCTTTTTTGCCTAAGAAGAGATGCCGGGAAAAGAACTCGACAAATGCGATCCACGGTGGAGGGTATATAAGATTCGGCCCGGCCGAACTTTTTCCAATTAATCTTATATACCCTCCACCTTGGATCGCATTTGTCGAGTTCTTTTCCCGGCATCTCTTCTCAGGCAAAAAAAGGATATAAGAAAAGGTTTGCTCTGCTATTAGAGCGATATCAAGATATGGTCCGGTTTGGACCACAATTAAATTATATGTTATAGACCTGTGTAAAATGTCAGCCAATTCGTATAAGAATTGCGCCCTTTGGAGACCCAAGAAGTAAAATATCAGGCTATAGACCGATTCAGACCATAATAAACACGTATGTTGATGGTCATCACAGGATCCGTCGTTCAACATTTCAAGCAAATCGGATAATAATTGCGAGGCTCAAGAAGTCAAGATTCCAGATTGGTTTATATTTGAACCTTATTTGACACAGTTGTTGAAAGTCATAATAAAATACGTCATGCAAAATTTCAGCCAAATCGGATAGAAATTGCGCCCTCTAGAATCTCAAGAAGTCAAGTCCCCAGATCTGTTTATATAACAGCTATATCAGGTTATGAATTGATTTGAACCATACTTGGCACAGTTGTTGGATATCAAAATTCGTTCGTGCAAAAATTCAATCTCTCAAAATTTCATTCCAATCGGATAAAAATTGCGCACCCTAGAGGCTCAAGAACTCAAGACCCAAGATCGGTTTACATGGCAGCTATATCAAAACATGGACCGATTTAAACCATACATAGCGCAGTTGTTGGAAGTGAAACTATTGTAAAACACCACGTGCAAAATTTCAATCAAATCGGACCAGAATTGCGCCCTCTAGAGACTCAAGATTTCAAGACCCAAGATCGGTTTATATGGCAGTTATATCAAAACATGGACCGATATGGCCCATTTACAATCCTAACTGACCTTCACTAATAAAAAATATTTGTGCAACATTTCAAGCGGCTAGATTTACTCCTTCGAAAGTTAGCGTGCTTTCGACAGACAGACGGACGGACGGACATGGCTAGATCGACATAAAATGTCACGACGATCAAGAATATATATACTTTATGGGGCCTCAGACGAAGCTCTCCACAAAGCGGACATATTTGCTGACTTTTGCAACAAGGGGTTTAAGTGAAAGATATTTGAGATTAGAAAACCGAATTTGATATCCAACTTTGACTCCATTGGCAATATGGGGTTCAAAAAAATGATATTGAGAGTATAGCACGATGCTGATTTATTTTCAGGCCTAAGTATTTGGGGGACAACCTCACTCCCCAACACACAAATAAATCGGACATATTTACCGATCAGGTCAATGTGGGGTCCAATGAAAAATATTGAGGAGTAGATCACGAAATTGATACCCATTTTCGGAAAAAAATTTCTGGAGGTCTACACTTTTCTAAAAACACCCCAAAAACAACAACTATTTATTGACCATCGTAATTATTAAGGACTATAATACAAATCTGATATCCAAATGTGGGATAATGTATTTGGGGCACCGCCCCTTCCCCAAAAGTACAAATGTACCCACCAAATGAAAGGTATTTGAGATTAGAAAACAAATATGATAACCAATTTTGGGGTACGCTTCATCCCACAAACTTCCCTCTAACCAATGGCAATATGGGGTTAAAATAAAAGGTATTTGAGAGAAGAGCACGATGTGGATATTTTTTTCAGGGCCAAGTGTCTGTGGACCAACTCACACCGAAAACACTTATTAATCGGACATACATATTTACGGGTCAAGGCAATTATGGGACTCAAATGAAAGGTATTTGGGAGTAGATCCAGAAATTCGTACCCACTTGCGAGACCACGTTTCTGGGGATCCACACTACCCGCCAAAAACCCAACCGCCATCCTGGGAGCCTTCTTGCTCCTATAATCCCCATGAGAATATCGGGCTCAAATAATTGATCAAATTCATAAATCAGTAAAGGGATTCAGATAAACCTATGCTATTCGTTATAAAAATCATTGTTGTAGTTTTGTAGCCAATTGTTACCGTGTGCACAATCATTGTTATGTATAATTCATTTATTTTGTTGTTATTGTTTTAGTCACAGAGAGATCAGAGAGGGAGCAGTCATTGGCCAGGATTTGCGGATAGTGAGCAGTCCTTGGTCAGGAATGATGCAAAAGTGACACCTGTAAGTTAACACGTCGAAAGTGACAATCGTATCATTCATTTCAACTTTCATATCAGATTTTGTAACAATCTCGTGCCACTGTGACCAACACAAAACTCACAATTTGTTGATGAACAAATGTTAAGCAGAAGACATTCATGTAGAGCAATAAAGAAATACTCGGGCTTTTGATAGCATAAGAATGATCACCGACAACTGATTTAAAATCTCAAATAAACAGTAGCAGCTCACCATCCGAGCGTCGAGACACCCGCTGTCGACAATACGCGCACAACTATACTCATATTTATAGAATCGTCAGTGATCACGCACTGACCAGGTGTTCTAGGTCAGTTATGCTCTATTGTTTATTTGGATCGCATTTATGGGCGATTAAACAGCCACAAACGGGAATAGAGATTTTAAAATATTTTTATTATATTCCACTTAATATGCATGAAGAACGAAATATGTGTACATGGACTTACAGATCTTTAAGGGAATGTATAAATTGGAATGCTACATATCAAAGTTAGTTTCGAATCAATTATACACAACAGTGCTAAAACTCAACATTGAAATTATATTCGCGTTTCTCTGGGTTCGAGAAGATTGTCGAATAATTGACGGCCTACTTGACTATGCCAAGAGATTAAAATCATAAAAATAATCATAGTTAAATGATCATAGATTAATGATTATGGAGCAAGGTCAGTAATTTATACAGTATATCATAAGAAACTTTTTGTACCCTACACCAATACTGTGGTACAGGGTATTTTAATGTAGTGCACTTTGTAAAAGGGTTAACTCAGAATCACGCTTTAGTATTTAGGTATGAATAGATCTGTTCATGTTAATTTTAAGATAGCAATTTTCATCCGATTATCTTCAAATTTTGCAAATACTTTTCTTATTGCATAGAGACGAAGTTTATTTTATTGGGAAGATATTGGTTCATATTTAAATGTAGCCCTCATATACATAGGTTTGCAATAATAACGGCTTTGGTCAACCGATAAACCCTAAAATTTGGGACATTAAATTTCCATGACTCTTGAGACGGTTGCTAAATTTTATACAAATCGGTTCAGTTTTATATATTAGTCCTTTTTCACTGCTCATTTATCTTCTGATCTTTTCAATATTTTACACAAAGTTTTCCTCAATCACAAAAAATATGGCTGTTAAATTTGGTCGAAATCGTGAAGGATCTGGATATGCTCGATTTGCACTCACATCGTCTTAGTGTAAATTTTCCCTCAAACATTTCACCTAAGAACAGCGGCCGCCTCTCGCAGTGCTTTCCGCATCAAATTTTAGCTCAATGTCAAGACACATAGTTTTTATAGCCGTACGTAAAGAAGTTTTACATGGCCCCACAAATATGGCCTGAATTAGTGAGGAGGCGTCTTCATTTTATGGACGCTACTTCCTGAACCGGGCCCTCTCCGTTACGCCTCCTTTACAATATATGGAACAAAATTACCCTTTGAATATTCATTTTCGACAATTCAAGAGCTTTTAGTGAAATACCATGCTACGAAAGTGCTATATGTATGTCGCTTGACTTACAATGTAACAATATAAATGTCTAATGTGCATCTCATATGAGCTTTATTGGTCTATGAATTCGCTCGGAGGGTTTAGGGTGACTAAAGTTTGGATGTTAGATGTTCTCCATCTTAAAAAAACTTGATTAGAGCCGGATATTCTCACGGACATCATGGGAATGGGCCCCTGGGTGGTGGTTGGTGGGCCGGAATGTGGGTATCAATTTCGTGCTCTACTACCCAATAGCTTTCATTTGAGCACCATGTTGCCATGGCCGTTAAAAATTTACGATTTAGGGGTTGTTATGGTTATGTTATGCTATCAGATTCGTGGTCAACTCCCAAAGACAATTCATTTGAACCCCATATTGCTATGTTCGGTAAATTTGTCCTCTTTGGGGGTTGTTTTGTTAAAGGGGCAGTGCTCCAGAAACTTGGCCCCCCCTATTTGGATAACTGATTCGGATTCTACTGTCTACTTTCTTTTATTTGAGCCCCATATTGCCAAGGGCGATAAATATGTCCAATTTATTGGTGTATGGGTGGCTGCGGTGGTACCCCAAATACTTGGTCCCACAACTGGATGTCGGAAACGTTTTCTACTCCTAAATACCTTTCATTTGAGTCTCATATTGTCGTGATTGGTGTATTGTCGGTTTAGCCGTTTTTGAGGCTATAAGACTAGCTGAACCCGGCACTAAATTGCAAATACAAATTTGCACATGACCATTTCATTAAGGAACAGGGGCACACTTCTCACAAATCGATGAGTGCTGTCCGATTCACGTTTGTGCTCAATGATAGGAGACATTCTACTTATAGCTTTATATACAATATATATTTTTATACCCACCACCGAAGTATGAGGGTGTATTCATTTTGTCATTCCGTTTGCAATACATCGAAATATCCATATCCGACCCTATAAAGTGTATATATTCTTGATCAGCATAAAAATCTAAGACGATCTAGACATGTCTGTCCGTCTGTCTGTTGAAATCACGCTACAATCTTTAAAAATAGAGAAATTGAGCTGAAACTTTGCACAGATTCTTTTTTTTTGTCCTTAAGCAGGTTAAGTTCGAAGATGGGCTATATCGGACTATATCTTGATATAGATCCCATATAGACCGATCCGACGATTTAGGGTCTTAGGCCCATAAAAGCCACATTTATTATCCAAGTTTGTTGAAATTTGGGTCAGTGAGATGTGTAAGGCCCTTCGACACCCTTCTTCACTTTGGCCGAGATCAGTCCAGATTTGCATATAGCTGCCATATAGTCCGATCTCACGATTTGAGGTTTTGGGCCCATGAAAGGCGCGTTTATTGTCCAATGTCGCCGAAATTTGGAACAGTGAGTTGTGTTTGGCTCTTCGACATTTTTCGGCAACTTGGCCTAGATAGGTCCAGATTTGGATATAGTTGCCATATAGACCGATATCTCAATTTAAAATCTTGGCCCCATAAAAGGCTCATTTATAATCCGATTTCACTGAAATTTGACACAGTGACTTATGTTGGGATTTTCGACATCCGTGTCGTATATGGCTCAGATCGGTTTAGTTTTAGATATAGCTTCTTAAAAGACCATTTTTTTACACAATTGAACAATGACTTGTACTTATAAGTATTTGGTCCAAATTGGAACATATTTAGATCTAGCTGCTATGGGGCATAAGGAATGCATTTTTCACCGGATTTTGACGAAAGGTGGTTTACATATATAACCGAGGTGGTGGGTATCCAAAGTTTGGCCCGGCCGATTTTAACGCCTTTTTACTTGTTTTTCTGTCAACACGCAAGGGATGGCGAGAGAAAATTAGGAATTAGAGGGGGGGAAAAGGATGTAGTGCTTATTGACATTTTACTTAAGTCTTTGGATGTCAAAGTGGGTGGGAAAAACATTAGCCCAAAGTCGATTCCACATACGAACGGCTCGGGCGAAATAAAAATGCATTGTACGGTCCGCTGGGCAATCAATTACAAACGGGTGTGAGTTTTTGGAATGTCTAGTATCCTTGACATACATCGTTACATCAGGAATAAAAAGACGAACAGACACCATGTAAGTACCGATAGAACAGAGCCAAACAACCCACATTGCAACGATGATAAAGGGAGCCAATAGAGTTGAATACCCCACTGTCCCCAATCAACGCCATCGCTCTCCTCTGTACACGGTCCAGTAGCTCCAGGAATGATTTTGAACCTCCAGCCCATACATGTGAGTTGTACTCCATTTTCGGCCTTATGAAGGTGGTGTAAATATTAAGAAGATCAGGTGGAGTGAAGTAATCCTTACACCGTTTCAGGAAACCTAAACACTTGAATGCTTCTTTCGACACTTCAAATACATGTTTAGCCCAACGGACATCAATTTGTATTTTCATGGCCAGAACATCAAGAGCTTCTGATTGCTCAACATCTACGCCGTTTATAGACAAAGATGATCGCAATGGGTCAGCGAATCGTTTGTGTGACAACAAGCAACACTGTGTCTTCCGTGCATTAAAATCTACTCGATTCATTCGACCCCACTCAGAAATGCCCAGCAAATTCTGGCAGAGTGTATCGTCCATAACCCGCCTCTTGTCCTCAATCTCTCGAAGACTCGGCCTATGGTCGAATGAATACGAATGACAGAGATTACTGTCATCCCCAAATGAGTAGATTGGATTCGATGTCTGACCCAAGAGATCGTTGATGAAAATAAGACAAAGAGAAGGAGAAATAACAGAGCCCTGGACTCTGAAAGTGGGATCGAAAAGTGGGATCTCTGAGAAAGCTCGAAATAAATCGAACGAAGCCATTGCCGACACCAAATGCGACAAGCTTTGATAGTAGTGCACCGTGCTAGACCCTATCAAATGCCTTGGAGATATCCAGAGCCACAACCTTACTCTCACCAAACTGGTGAATTGAGCGACTCCAACATTCCGACAGAAGTGCCACGAGGTCGCCCGTAGAGCGATTTCTGCGGAACCCATACTGTTGGTCGCTAAGAAGGCCATTAGACTGATGGTGATTAACCATGCTCCCCATGACCTGGAAGAGAGCGGAGCATATCGCAATTGGCCAATAATTCGAAGGGTTGTTTGCCTCATCCTTCTTGGGTATTGGCTGAACGTTCGCAACCTTCCAACGCGCCGGGAAAACTCCCGCACGGTAGGCAATGTTGAAATGGTTGCGTAATAGACGAACGAGCGTCGAAGAACACTTGCGTAAGACAAGTGTTGATATGCCATCCTGGCCCGGGGATTTATTTACGTCTAGATTTTCAAGAACCCTTTTAACTCCACGAGTTCGAAAAAATATTTGGGGCATGATGCCAGATACATTTCGATTGAAGGGAGTGGTTGATTGCTATCCGGCAGGGAAGAGTTCCCTGCAAATATATCAGTCAACAGGTTAGCCTTATCAACCGGGTCAGTGAACGTTTGATCGTCCTTAACAAGAGTTGGAATAGATGAAGAACCCTTTACTCTTCTCACGAACGACCAAAAGCTCTTACTTCCTCGTGTAGAAGCAAGAACCTTAGTACGCAGACGCTGTTCGTAAAGAAATTTTTCGCGCCTAAGCACATTGGCACACGAAGATCTTACCTGTTTGCGCAGCAATTCAGTATTGGCATTTTTATCCAAGCGCCAGTTCCTGAATGCCAGCTCTTTCGATCTGACAACATCTCTGCATGTCTGGTTAACCTAATATATAATATAATACCCTCCACCATGTATCGCATTTGTCGAGTTCTTTTCCCGGCATCTCTTCTTAGGCAAAAAAGGATATAATGAAAGATTTGCTCTGCTATTAGAGCGATATCAAGATATGGTCGAGTTTGGACCACAATTAAATTATATGTTGGAGACCTGTGTAAAATGTCAGCCAATTCGAATAAGAATTGCGCTCTTTGGGGGCTCAAGAAGTAAAATAGAGCGATCGATTTATATGGGAGCTGTATCAGGCTATAGACCGAATCAGACCATAATAAACGCGTATGTTGATAGTCATGAGAGAATCCGTCGTACAAAATTTTAGGCAAATCAGATAATAATTGCGACCTCTAAAGGCTCAAAAAGTCAAGATCGCTGATCGGTTTATATGGCAGCTATATTAGGCTATGAACCGATTTGAACCTTATTTGAAACGGTTGTTGAAAGTAAGAATAAAATATGTCATGCAAAATTTCAGCCAAATTGGATAAGAATTGCGCCCTCTAGAAGCTTAAGAAGTCAAGTCCCCAGAACTGTTTACATGACAGCTATATCAGGTTATAAACCATACTTGGCACAGTTGTTGGAAAAATACTTCTTGCAAAAATTCATTCAAATCGGCTGAGAATTGCGCCCTCTAGAGGCTCAAGAAGTCAAGACCCAAGATCGGTTTATATGGCAGCTATATCAGGTTATTGAGCGATTTGAACCATACTTGGCACAATTGTTGGATATCACAACAAAAAACGTCGTGCTAAATTTCATTCCAATCGAATAATAATCGCGCAATCTAGAGGCTCAAGAAGTCAAGACCCAAGATCGGTTTATATGGCAGCTATATCGAAACATGGACCGATATTGCCCATTTACAATCCCAACCGACTACACTAATAAGAAATATTCGTGGAAAATTTTAAACGGCTAGCTTTACTCCTTCGAATGTTAACGTGCTTTCGACAGACAGACGGACGGACATGGCTAGTTCGACTTAAAATGTCATGACGATCAAGAATATATATACTTTATGGGGTCTCAGACGAATATTTCGTAGTAGTTACAAACTGAATGACGAAATTAGAATACTCCCATCCTATGGTGGAGGGTATAAAAAAGGTCTAGAGTATTATTTTGGTGCCCTTGGACACATGCGATATGTGTTGGTTCGTTCACTAGTTGCGCCAAACCATTGTGCGCAGCGAAAAGCTCAACGTGTTGGCCCTCAGGAGTCGTATAACTCGAATGGAAAAGCCATGAGGAGTTGTGGACATTGAAATCCCCAGCGACCACGATTTCACTGCCCGGCAAATCCTCCAAAATAGAGTTATACTAGCTGAACCGGGCCCACTGCGCTGCGCCTTATTTTACTTTATATGAAACAAAATTATCCTTTCAATATTTATTTTTGACAATAAAAGATATTTCAATGAAAAACCATGCTACGAAAATAGTATGTGTATATCGCTCGAACAACAGTACAACAATATAAATGCCTTATCTGAATCCCACATTATCTATATTGGTTTCTGAATTCGCTCAGAGGGTTTGCAATGCAAAATGCAAAATTTGCCTATGAACATTCTAAAGGGTGATTTTTTTGAGGTTAGGATTTTCATGCATTAGTATTTGACAGATCACGTGGGATTTCAGACATGGTGTCAAAGAGAAAGATGCTCAGTATGCTTTGACATTTCATCATGAATAGACTTACTAACGAGCAACGCTTGCAAATCATTTTCAGTGAATGGGCCCTATCGACAAATTTTATTTTATCGACAAATTTTGTTCAGCGATGAGGCTCATTTCTGGTTGAATGGCTACGTAAATAAGCAAAATTGCCGCATTTGGAGTGAAGAGCAACCAGAAGCCGTTCAAGAACTGCCCATGCATCCCGAAAAATGCACTGTTTGGTGTGGTTTGTACGCTGGTGGAATCATTGGACCGTATTTTTTCAAAGATGCTGTTGGACGCAACGTTACGGTGAATGAACACATTTCGAACCGAACACTGATTTTGGTAATAAAATTCAATGATTTGCAAGCGTTGCTCGTTAGTAAGTCTATTCATGATGAAATGTCAAAGCATACTGAGCATCTTTCTCTTTGACACCATGTCTGAAATTCCACGTGATCTGTCAAATACTAATGCATGAAAATCCTAACCTCAAAAAAATCACCCTTTACTAAGGAACAGGGGCAAACTTCTTACATGTCAATGAGTGCATTCCGATTCAAGTTTAAGCTCAATCATAAAGGGCCTCCTTTTTGTAGCCAAGCCCAAACGGCATGACGCAGTGCGAATGTTGCCAGCATTAGGAGGGGAAAACCACCGCTGAAAATTTGTTCTGATGGTCTCGCCAGGATTCGAACCCAGGCGTTCAGGGTCATAGGCGGACATGCTAACTTCTGCGCAACGGTGGCCTTCTCAGAGGGTTTAAGGTCATTTAAGTTTGGATGTTAGTTGTACCCCATTCTTAAAAGACTTCTATATGGATACTGGAAAGAACCCCAGAGTGGTGGTTGGTGTGTTAAAGGGGTGGTGTGGACCCCCAGAAACATGGTCCCGAAAGTGAGGATGAATTTCGTGCTCTACTCCCAAATACCTTTCATTTGAGCCCCATATTGCCATGGTTGGAAAATTTTCTCCAATTTTGTTCAATTAAGGGGTTTTTTTCTGGGTTGAGTAGGTCCCACAGACACTTAGCCCTGAAAAAAACATCAACATCGTGCTCTTCTCTCAAATACCATTTATTTAAACCCCATATTGCCATTGGTTTAAGGGGAGTTAACAGGATGAGGCGTCCCCCAAACACATGATCCCAAAATTGGTTATCAAATTCGTTTTCTTATTTCAAATACCTTTCATTTGATACACATATGGGCATGGTCGGAAAATGTTTGCCCTTTGGGGGATGCTTTAGGTAAGGGGAAAGATTGATGCCCTAAATACATGGTCCTTCATTTGGAATCAAATTCGTATTCTAGTCCTAAATACCTTTATTTGAGCCCGATATTGCGATGGTCAGTAAAAAAAATGCTGTTTGTGGGGTATTTTGGAAAAGGGGTAGACCCCTAGAAAATTGGTCCCGAGAGTGGGTATCAATTCAAATTGACATGGTCGGTAAATATGCCCGATTGAGGGTGTTTTGGGGAGTGGAGTGGTCCCCCAAACACTTAGCTCTGAAAATATATCAGCAACATGCTCTATTCTCATATATCTTTATCATTTATTTGAACTACATATTAGCATTGACCTCAAATTCGTTATCTAATCTCAAATAGCATTAATTTGAATCCCTTATTGCAAAAGCCAGCAAATATGTCCGGTTTGGGGTATGGGCCCTAAAAACAATAAATATCGAGCTCCACTATCTTGAAGTCCCAAATTGTCTTGGTGAGCAAATACGTCCGATTGGGGGCGTTGTTATGGTGGTGGGACGTCCCCTAGACAGTTGGTCCCTAATGTTGATATCAGACTCATGCTCTACCCTCAAATACCTTTCATTTGAGCCCCATTTTTTCATAGTCGGCAAACGTGAACGGTTTGGGGAGCTTTGGGAGATGCGGTGGCCACTCAGTGACTTGGCGTTGAAAATATATATCAGATTCGTGTTCTACTCTAACATATCTCTTATTTGAGCTTCATACTGCGATGGTCAGCAAATACTTCCTATTTGGGTGGTGTCATGGGGGTGGGGTGGCCCCATAGACACTTTTCTCGAACATTGATATCTGATTCGTGCTTTACATCCAAAGACCTTTCATTTGAGCACCATTTTGCTTTGGTCGTAAATTTGTCTTCTTTAGGGGATGTTCTCGGGGATGGGCGGACCCTCAAACACTTGATCCCGCATCTGGATATCAGATTCGTATTCTACACTCAAATACCTTTTATTTAAGCACCATATTGCCATGGTCAGTAAATAAGTCCTGTTTGGGTGGTGTTTTGGGGAAGATTCGTATTTTACTCGCAAATACCTTTCATTTGAGTCCCATTTTGCCATGGTCGGTAAATATGTCCGATTTAGGGGTGTTTTGGGGGTTGGGGTGTTCCCCCAAACACTTAGTCCGACAATTGGATATCAGATACGTTTTCGAATCTTAAATGTTGTCGTGATTGGTCTAAATATATATTTGATAAGTTTTGGGGGTGGGGCAGCCCCCCTAGTTACCCCATCCGAAATTTGGATACCAGAGTTTTATTTTTAGGTTACTATTGTATAAGAGAGCACACAAAATTTGGCTTAAATCGCACCAACCATTTCCGAGAACTGGCGTTTCTGAAAATTAGGGTAGGGGCAGGGTCCGACCCCCCGTTAGATATCAAAAAATTTAGTACCCTATTTTTACCACGGGATCATTATGCACCATCTGTGAAAATTTCAAGAAAATCGGTTCAGCCGTTTCTCAGTCTGTAAGGAACACACCATTCGAATCCAGGTGTTCAGCGTCATTGGTAGACATTCTTACCTCTGCGCTACGGTGGCCTCCCGTATTTAGGCATTCTTAAAGTTACCTTTTTGTTTTCCGGTCGTCTTTTTATAAAGGGTGATTTTTTAGCTATTATCTTTTTTGCAACACTGGTGGTGGCATCATTGGACCGTACTTATTCACAGATGATACGAATCGTAACATAACTGTGAATGGTGAACGCTATCGTGAGATGATATCCACATTTTTTTGTCCAAAATGCAACGGCTTGACTTGGATGACATGTGGGTTTAACAAGACGGTGCCACATGCCACACAGCACGCATAAAAATAGACTTATTGAGAGGCGAGTTCGGCCAACATTTTAACACTAAAAACAATCTTTCAAAATCGCGGTCATATCCATACAAATTTGTAATAAAGCGGCTCTATAAGGGTAAATCGTTCGATGTATAAATATGGAAGCTGTCTCTTAATTCGCATCGATTTTGATAAGATTCACTAGAACTGCTGATAACTGACAGAAGAAAGGATGCAATTACAGAGTCACAAGCTGTGAAAAAATTTGTCAACGCCGACTATATGAAAAATCCCCAATTACTTTTTGGGCAACCCAAAATAAGATATTATGTTTTTCGGGCGTCCCCTTCCTAATAAAATAGATTTCATATTACTGTAGAAGATCCTTACTTTTGTATTATGTGGGATGTCATTGCGTCTTCAAACTTTGTTGCGTTTAAGAAAGGCGCTCCTAGTCTTGTTGATACGTAGACGTGTCTGCCTCTGATCAACCGAGTGGTGTCAGATTTGATGTTCCTATCCTTATCAATTTGGTCTTTGCTATGACTGTCAGGTCTACTTTGGCAGCATTTTTTTACGAAGGGAAAACGGCTGTTGGCGAACGTTTCGAGTGACAAAAAAATTTAGTGGTCTGGGTCGTTAAACACATTTATCCAAAAACAAACTTCAAAGATATCTCGATTTCTTGAACGACCTTTGTTTTTTTTTTAATCCATTGCATTGCTCAGCAGAATGCAAAAGAACAACCACGACTTTCCTCGTCGATTTGTTATTTCAAAGTTCAACGTTTTGGCCCAAATTTTTAAGGGAATTGTATGGTTCTAATCATTTTTGTGTGTTGATAATTCATGGCTATTTGTCGAGAGCATTTCTTTCATTGACTAAAAAGTCATAACCTTTCATCTAGAGATAAGCCGAGAGAAATGAACGAAATTAAAAGTGGCATCAATTTAAATCATTAATCTTCTTATATACAGGGTGGCTGATGAAAGCCGCTACCAAAAAAAAATGTAATAATTTTTTTCTATTTAATAATAATAATTTAATAATTAATTTAATTAATTAATTAATTAATTTAATTAATAATAATTTAATAATTAATTTAATAATTTAATTTAACATGAATAAAAGAAAAATGTATTCCATACACCGAAAAAAAAATGTAGCAATATTCATCATTGTAGCAATATTCATCAGCCACCCTGTATAACAAGTAAAAGCGTGCTAAGTTCGGCCGGGCCGAATCTTATATACCCTCCACCATGGATCGCATTTGTCGAGTTCTTTTCCCGGCATCTCTTCTTAGGCAAAATAAAAGGATATAAGAAAAGATTTGCTCTGCTATTAGAGCGATATCAAGATATGGTCCGATTTGGACCACAATTAAATTATATGTTAGAGACCTGTGTAAAATGTCAGCCAATTCGAATAAGAATTGCGCCCTTTGGGGGCTCAAGAAGTGAAATAGAGAGATCGATTTACATGGGAGCTGTATCGGGCTATAGACCGATTCAGACCATAATAAACACGTATGTTGATGGTCAAGAGAGGATCCGTCGTACAAAATTTCAGGTAAATCGGATAACAATTGCGACCTCTAGAGGCTCAAGAAGTCAAGATCCCAGATCGGTTTGTATGGCAGCTATATCAGGTTATTGACCGATTTGAACCATACTAGGCACACATGCTGGATATCATAACAAAACACGTCATGCGAAATTTTATTCCCATCGGATAAGAATTGCGCACTCAAGAAGTCAAGACCCAAGATCGGTTTATATGGCAGCTATATCAGGTTATGGACCGATTTGAACCATACTTGGCACAGTTGTTGGATATAATAACAAAATACGTCGTGCAAAATTTCATTCCAATCGGATAAGAATTGCGCACTTTAGAGGCTCAAGATCAAGATCGGTTTATATGGCAGCTATGTCAAAACTTGGATCGATATGGCCCATTTACAATACCAACCGACCTACAATAATAAGAAGTATTTGTGCTAAATTTCAAGCGGCTAGCTTTACTCCTTCGGAAGTTAGCGTGCTTTCGACAGACAGATGGACGGACGGACAGACGGCCGGACATGGCTAGATCGACATAAAATGTCGCGACGATCAAGAATACAGGGTGGCTGATGAAAGCCGCTACCAAAAAAAAATGTAATAACTTTTTTTCTATTTAATAATAATAATTTAATAATTAATTTAATTAATTAATTAATTAATTTAATTAATAATAATTTAATAATTAATTTAATAATTTAATTTAACATGAATAAAAGAAAAATGTATTCCATACACCGAAAAAAAAATGTAGCAATATTCATCATTGTAGCAATATTCATCAGCCACCCTGTATATACTTTGTGGGATCTCAGACGAATATTTCGAGTAGTTACAAACAGAATAACGAAATTAGTATACCCCTTCATCCTATGGTGGAGGGTATACAAATCAAAACACCCCTAAATCGCACGTATTTAACGACCATGGCAATGTGGGACTCAAATGAAAGGTATTTGCGAGTAGAAAACGAATCTAATATCTAAATATATAAGGGACTACTTTCTGGGGTCCACCCCTTCCCCAAAACACCCCCCAAACATGACTTATTTACTGACCATGGGAATATGGGGCTTAAATAAAAGGTTTTTGGGTGTAGAATTCGAATCTAATATTCAAATATGGAACCAAGTGTTTGGGGGGCGGCCACTCCCCAAAAACATTCTCCAAAGGGGACAAATTTACGACCATAGCAATATGGGGCTCAAATGAAAGGTCTTTGGAAGTAAAGCATGAATCTGAAATCAATATTCGGGAAAAGTGTCTATGTTGCCACCCCACCCCAACAACACCACCCAAATAGTAAGTATTTGCTGACTATTTCAGGATGAGGCTAAAATAAGAGGGTTTTTAGAGTATAACATGAATCCGATATGTATTTTCAAGGCCAACTCACTGAATGGCCGCCCATTCCCCAAGCCGGTCATGTTTGCCGACTATGGATATATGGGGCTCAAATTGTTGGTATTTGGAGTAGACCACGTATCTGATATCAACATTAGGGACCAACTCTCTAGGGGACGTCCCACCACCATAACAACCCCCTAATAGGACATATTTGCTCACCAAGACAATTTGGGTATTAAAGAGAGTGGAACTAAATATTTATAGTGTTTAGGGCCAATAGCCCAAACCGGACATATTTGCTGACTTTTGCAATAAGGTTTTAAATGAGGCCAATGGCAATATGGGGTTCAAATAAGTGATATATAGATATATGATGATAGAGCACGTCGCTAATATATTTTCCGGGCTTAGTGTTTGGGGGACCATCCCACACACCAAAACACCCCTTAACCAGGCATATTTACCGACCATGTGAATGTGGGGCTTAAGTGAAAAGAATTGGGGGGGGTAGAGCAAGAACTGATACCCACTTTCGGGACCAATTTTCTGGGGTCTGCCCCTATCCCAAAATACCCCACAAACAGCAATTTTTTACTGACCATCGCAATATGGGGCTCAATTTAGAGGTATTTGGGAATAGAATACGAATTTGATATCCAAATGTAGGACCATGTATTTAAGGCAGCACCCCTTCTCCAAAACACCCCCTAAACACCCGGTATACATTTTTCGACCATACCAATATGTGGGTCCAATGAAAGGTATTTGAGATTAGAAAACGAATTTGATAACCAATCTTGAAACCACGTGTTTGGGGAACGCTTCATCCTTTAAACTCCCCTTTAACCAATGGCAATATGGGGTTTAAATAAATGGTATTTGAGAGAAGAGCATGATGCTGATATTTTTTCAGGGCCAAGTGTCTGGGGGACCACCTCACACCCCTAAATCAGATATCATGAGAATATCGGGCTGAAATAAAGTATTTTAAGAATGGAGTACACCTTACATTCAAACTTAAATTCGTTGACTAATAAAGATCATATGGGATTCAGATAGAGGCACTTATATTGTTAAACTGTTTGTCAAGCGATTTACTATTTTCGTAGCATGGTATTTCACTAAAAGCTCTTTAAATGTCGAAAGTAAATATTCCAAGGAAACTTTTGTTCCATATAAGATAAAAGAAGCCGCTTGAAATTTTGCCCAAATACTTTTTATTAGTTTAGGTCGCTTGGGATTGTAAAAAAATGGGCCATATCAGTCCATGTTTTGATATAGCTCCCATATAAACCGATCTTGGGTCTTGACTTCTTGAGCTTCCAGAGGGCGCAATTCTCGTCCAATTTTGCACGTAGTGTTTTGGTATCACTTTCAACAACTGAGCTAAGGATGATTCAAATCGGTTCATAATCTGGTATGGCTGTCATATAAAGCAATCTCGGATCTTGACTTCTTGTGCTAATAGAGCACGCAATTCGCATCCGATTTGACTCAAATTTTGCACGTGGTGTTTTGTAATGACTTCCAATAACTGTGCTAAGTATGGCGCAAATCGGTACATAACCTGTCATATAAACCGAACTGGGATCTTGACTTCTCGAGCCTCTAGAGGGCGCAATTCTCATCCGATTTGGCAGAAATTTTGTACAACGGCTTCTCTTTTGACCTTACGTGACATACGTGTCTAATATGGTGTGAATCGATCAATAGCTTGATACAGCTCCCATATAAACCTCTCTCCCGATTTTGCTTTTTGAGCCCTTACAGGGCGCAATTCTTATCAGAATGAATTGAAATATTACACAATGACTTCTGCAATGTTCAGCATTAATTTATGGTCCGAATCGGACTATAACTTGATATAGCTCCCCTAGCATAACAGTTCTTATTCAATATTCTAATTTTGTCTAAAATGAGATACCGCGCATAGAACTCGACAAATCCGATCTATGGTGGAGGGTATATAAGATTCGGCCCGGCCGAACTTAGCACGCTCTTACTTGTTTTTTATTTTTTTAATGACGATTTTATGATTGCCGATATACGAGTTTAATATTTTGTGTTCTATTTGCTTTTGTTCCATTTGCATAAACACACCTCGAACTTCATTCACTCGATTAGCAACAAGAATCAGACGGGTTTGTGTTAGTTTATTATCGTCAAAATGCACTAGAAAAAACATCCAATTTTTGTTTTCCCCCACTTTTATGAAATGAGTTCAATGATCCTCTTGAATTTAATTTATTGAGTGGTTTGTGTTATTCTCTACTCTCGTATTGGTTTTTGTTATTGTTCCTACTCGTCTGTTTCTCGAATTTGTCAACAGACTTTTCTTTTGCTGATAAGTGAAATTGTGTTAATAGATTTTTGATTATTTTTGTATGCCGAATGCGATGTCCGTCCATCAAATGCAAATGTCTGCAAAAGAGAGCAGCGTACAAGCAGTCGCACACTTGTCGCCTAATATGAAAAATTTTTTTTTTTTTGCAAATTTTAATCGGTTAATTTTATTTGGAGTGCACCACATCAGTGACTATAGAAATCAGCCGTTTTGACCATAGACTATTCGTAAATCATGAAAATGTCAAACTCATTGAAGACATTGTTGTGAAAAAGCGTGTTAAGTTCGGTCGGGCCGAATCTTGGCAACCCACCACTATGGATTCTGCTAAAATTTTATACAAAGTTAATTTAGTTGAAGCGCATAATTTTATTCTACATACCAAACTTCTGTCAAACCAGCAAAAATTAAAGCTTATAGGAACCGAACAAGGATGATCGACAGTCTGGTTTGTATGGGAGCTATACCAGGTTATTGACTGATTTGGACCGTATTTGTTACAGTTGTTGGAAAGCCTTGGGGCTTTTGCCTGTCAATTCAACAATTCCCACGCATTTTTGCGCATCCCCCAGCACGCTTCTCGATCTGTACTTTGTTAGTGACACTTTTAAAGTCCTCCTATACGACCAAATGTCAGCCTCATGTTTTTCGAACCATGACTTGATATTTTTATGTTATGAATTTGAGCTCACCAGGACTAGGGATACTTATTCATATAGAGATTTTGCCAGTCTCGACCATGATTTTTTGCTTTCGAGTGCTGTGCATATCGACTCGGATCTGATATTTTGTATGGAAACTGTCAATGAACAAACTGACTTTCTACAAAGGAATATCCGTGACCTACAGAAACTAACATTTCCACTCAAAACTAGAGAAGTGTACTCCAGATCAAAACCGTGGTTCTCCTGAAATATTCGTTCGGCTATTCGCGAGAGGAATATGTCACATCGCAGGTGGAGACGTTTCAGGACGCCTGAGTTACATGATACCTTTCGCTCAGCAAGAGACCACGACAATAAGTTGATAAAGATAGCGAAGAAAGACTACTATTAGACTATCAGACGCTTTACTTCTGCAATAGGCACCAAGAGAACGTGGAAGGTTATTCGAGACATAGAAATTGGGAAAGATACTAATAGATGTTCAACAAACTTGGACATCAATGGTGCGTTTGTTAATGTCCCACAGATCCCAGTTGATCCCAATTTCTATGGCTTCAATATCTCCCCCTCTCTCGATGACGAATCTGGTTTTGGCTACAGCTGTATTGGTCCCGCCGATGTCCTTGAGTGTGTCGCAACTGTAAAGTCTAACGCTGTCGGTTCTGATGGCATTGATCCTAGATTTGTAAGACTCTTGCTCACACTTATTATTCCTCATGTAACCTATGTTTTCAATAGGGTTTTGACCACGAGTTATTTTCCATTAGCGTGGAAACAAGCCAAAGTCATCCCACTGCCTTAAAATTCCAAGGAATATAGACCAATTGCGATTCTTTGTTACTTGTCAAAGGTCTTTGAGAAATTGTTATATTTGCAAATGTCGTCTTTTGTTAACGAGAACTCTTTGTTATATGTGAGACAGTCCAGGTTTCGATCTAACCACAGCTGCGTAACTGCCTTGGCAGAGGTCACTGAGAGGATTAGGGTTAATTTGGAGAATGACAAGATAAATTTCCTTGTTCTTCTTGACCATTGTAAGGTACTTGACACTGTGGATCATTCCGTTCATCTTATTTTGTCCTACCTGTTACACCGCACTCAGTCCGTCAGTTATAAGTCTTATGTATCGTCACCTCTGCTCGTTTTAAAAGGTGTTCCTCAGGGATCAATTCTGGGTCCTCTTTTCTTTTCATTGTACAGTAACGACTTGGCGAGTCAATTGTCTTACTGTGAGGTCCATAAGTACGCTGACGATGTACAAATATATATCGGCAGTTTGAGGGATGAGATTCCTGAAAACATACGTCTGCTTAATCATGATCTGTCAAGAGTCAGCACGTGGGCGAAAGCCAATGGCCTGTGTCTCAACCCTGTAAAGTCCAAGTGTGTGGTTATCAGAAACAAGCTGTCTCGTTTTTCATGTGATGTCGGTATATTCATTAACGACTCTAGATTGGAAATCGTTCCTCATGCAAAGAACTTGGGCGTGGTTATTAACAGCACTCTGACTTGGAGTAATCATATCGACTCTGTCGTTGGTCAGGGATATTTAAAATTGCGTGCTCTCTGGGCCACTCAGTCAGTTACTCCGCTGCGGGTTAGGTCTCTCTTGGCAAAGACTTATCTTGTTCCTGGCATTCTCTACGGCTGTGAGTTGTTTGCTAATTGCGACTCGGTAAGTAGACGTAAGCTAAACACCTTTTTTAATAGCGTTACTCGTTATGTATTTGGCTTGAGACGGCGATTCCATCTCTGAATACTCTATATCCCTGTATGGCGTCTCCTTACAGCACTTGTTGTACCTGAGATCGCTTACTTTCCTGCATAAACCACAATATCTGTATGGATTTATTGATTTCGCCAGATCTATTAGAGGTAAAAAATATTATTCCCAAAATTTATCGGAGGCTTGTTTCTGAATGGCATATGTTCATATTCGCTGTACGTCTCTGGAACTCACATCCTAACGATCTGCAATTACTCAGTAATTCGGCAACATTTAAAACCAAACTTTGGAAATATTTTACTGCATTAAGTTGATGAACCTGATATAGCTCCCATGTAAACCGGTCTCTCGATCATCCTTGTTCGGTTTCTAGAAGCTTCAATTTTTTCTGGTTTGACAGAAGTTTGGTATGTAGAATAAAATTATGCCCTTCAACTAAATTTATTTTGTATAAATTTTTAGCAGAATCCATGGTAGGTTCCCAAGAGTCAGCCCGGCCGAACCTAGCCGGTAACGGTTCCATCATCGAGTCTACCGCCCTGCACTTCCTAATGTTCCAATATTAGGATCTTTGCCTATACTAGTCTTTCAAATTTTTATGAAAGCATAGTGGTCCAGAAATAAGAATTTTTTTAAAATGTTTTTTAAAAATATATGCTTTACATTGCTAGAAGAAAGTCGTTTGAAACTGTTAAGAATAATTGAAATTGCCTGAGGAAGAAAACCGGTGGTTTTCGAAATATTGGATTTTTCAATAATAAAACAATTTTTAAAAACAACAAGTAAAAGCGTGCTAAGTTCGGCCGGGCCGAATCTTATATACCCTCCACCATGGATCGCATTTGTCGAGTTCTTTTCCCGGCATCTCTTCTAAGGCAAAAAAGGATATAAGAAAAGAGTTGCTCTGCTATTAAAACGATATCAAGATATGGTCCGGCTCGGACCACAATTAAATTATATGTTGGAGACCTGTGTAAAATTTCAGCCAATTCGTATAAGAATTGCGCCCATTGGGGCTCACGAAATAAAATAGAGAGAACGATTTATTTGGGATCTGTATCGGGCTATAGACCGATTCAGACCATAATAAACAAGTTTGTTGATGGTCATGAGAGGATCCGTCGTACAAAATTTCAGGCATATCGGATAATAATTGCGACTTCTAGGGGTCAAGAAGTCAAGATCCCAGATCGGTTTATATGGCAGCTATATCAGGTTATGAACCGATTTGAACCTTATTTGACACAGTTGGTGAAAGTAAAAATAAAATACGTCATGCAAAATTTCAGCCAAATCGGATAGGAATTGCGCCATCTAGAAGCTCAAGAAGTCAAATCCCCAGATCTGTTTATATGACAGCTATATCAGGTTATGGACCGATTTCAACCATACTTGACACAGTTGTTGGATATCACAACGAAATACTTGGTGCAAAAATTCATTCAAATCGGATAAGAATTGTGCCCTCTAGAGGCTCAAGAAGTCAAGACCCAAGATCGGTTTATACGGCAGCTATATCAAGTTATGGACCGATTTAAAGCATACTTGGCACAGTTGTTGGGTATCATAACAAAACACGTCGTGCGAAATGCCATTCTATTCGGATAAGAATTGCGCCCTCTAGAGGCTCAAGAAATCAAGACCCAAGATCGGTTTATATGGCAGCTATATCAGGTTATGGACCGATTTGAACCATACATGGCACAGTTGTTGAATATAACAACAAAACACGTCGTGCAAAATTTCATTTCAATCGGATAAGAATTGGGCATTCTAGAGGCTCAAGAAGTCAAGACCCAAGATCGGTTTATACGGCAGCTATATCAGGTTATGGACCGATTTCAACCATACTTGACACAGTTGTTGGATATCATAACGAAATACTTGGTGCAAAAATTCATTCGAATCGGATAAGAGTTGTGCCCTCTAGAGGCTCAAGAAGTCAAGACCCAAGATCGGTTTATATGGCTGCTATATCAAGTTATGGACCGATTTAAAGCATACTTGGCACAGTTGTTGGGTATCATAACAAAACACGTCGTGCGAAATGCCATTCTATTCGGATAAGAATTGCGCCCTCTAGAGGCTCAAGAAGTCAAGACCCAAGATCGGTTTATATGACAGCTATATCAGGTTATGGACCGATTTCAACCATACATGGCACAGTTGTTGAATATAACAACAAAACACGTCGTGCAAAATTTCATTTCAATCGGATAAGAATTGCGCATTCTAGAGGCTCAAGAAGTCAAGACCCAAGATCGGTTTATACGGCAGCTATATCAGGTTATGGACCGATTTGAACTATACTTGGCACAGTTGTTGGATATCATAACGAAATACGTCGTGCAAAATTTCATTCCAATCGGATAAGAAATGCGCACTCTAGAGGCTCAAGAAGTCAAGACCCAAGATCGGTTTATATGGCAGCTATATCAGGTTATGGACCGATTTGAACCATACTTGGCACAGTTGTTGGATATAATAACAAAATACGTCGTGCAAAATTTCATTCCAATCGGATAAGAAATGCGCACTCTAGAGGCTCAAGAAGTCAAGACCCAAGATCGGTTTATATGGCAGCTATATCAAAACATGGACCGATATGGCCCATTTACAATACCAACCGACCTACACTATTAAGAAGTATTTGTGCAAATTTTCAAGCGGCTAGCTTTACTCCTTCGGAAGTTAGCGTGCTTTCGACAGACAGACGGACGGACGGACATGGCTAGATCGACACAAAATTTCACGACGATCAAGAATATATATACTTTATGGGGTCTCAGACGAATATTTTGAGTAGTTACAAACAGAATGACGAAATTAGTGTACCCCCCATCTTATGGTGGAGGGTATAATAACATCGGTTTTTTTAGCAATTGTTTTCATGGCCCCGAGCCGAACAAACCAAAAAAGTTTTTTAACACATTTTAAAATGTTAATAAAATTTAAAAACTTAAGTGTTCGGAGTCGATCAATTTTCCCGGAGTAGGAGTCGGAGTCAAGTCAAAATTGCTTGAATCCGTTTACCCTCCCTCTAACAATCCATCATAAATTAAGCAGCAAACGACTCACTTTTCAGCTGTCAGCCTGCTGTTCTCAAGTTGGAAATACTCTTGCAAGTAGCAGCAAAATCTGCCACTAAATGTCAGCAAAATGTGTTTCCTATTTTCAGCAGAGATCTTTGCCTATTCTACACAGTAAAAATATAACGAAAACTTTTTGAATAAAAAATTTAATTGAAAATAGAAATAATAGTTGATCTAATTAATTTTTTAATTGAATCTGAACTTTTATACGCTCCACCATAGGAGTCGTCGAGCCCGAGCCCCACACAAAAAATTATTTTATCTGAAGAAAACTAGTTTTTGTTAAACTTATTCTTAACACAAAACTTCACTAAAATTTTCTTCGATGACAAAATTTCATTTTAATAATCTTATATATATACTAGTAGACTCGGGACCGCTCCGCTGTGCCTTCTTTTACTTTATATGGAACAAAATTTTCCTTTAACTATTTATTTTCGACATTTAAAGAGCTTTTAGTGAAATACCATGCTACAAAAATAGTATACCGCTTGACTAACAGTTTAAAAATATAAGTACCTTTATCTGAATCCCATATGATCTTTATTGGTCTACGAATTTAAGTTTGGATATACTCCATTCTTAAAATACTTTATTTCAGCCCGATATTCACAATATATGTGATTTAGGGGTGTTTTCGGGGGTGAGGTGGTCTCCCAGGCACTTGGCCCTGAAAAAATATCAGCATCATGCTCTTCTTTCAAATTTATTTAAACCCCATATTGCCATTGGTTAGGGGAGTTTACACGATGAGGCGTCCCCCAAATACATGGCCCCAAAATTGGTTATCAAATTCGTTTTCTAATCTCAAATACCACACATTGGCATGGTCGAAAAATTTTTACCCTTTGGGGCTTTTTTGGGGAAGGGGTGATGCCCTAAATACATGGTCCTACATTTGGATATCAAATTCGTATTCTACTCCCAAATATCTTTAATTGAAGCCCAATTTGCGATGGTCAGTAAAAATTGCTGTTTGTGGGGTATTTTGGGAAAGGGGTAGACCCCCAGAAAATTGTTCCCGAAAGTATCATTTCTTGCTTTGCCTTTCATTCAAGCCCCACATTGGCATGGTCGAAAAATTTTTACCCTTTGGGGCTTTTTTGGGGAAGGGGTGATGCCCTAAATACATGGTCCTACATTTGGATATCAAATTCGTATTCTACTCCCAAGTACTTTTATTTGAGCCCCATATTGCGATAGTCACTACAAAATTGCTGTTTGTGGGGTTTGAGTTCCACTCTCCTTAAGACCCAAACTGTCTTGTTGAGCAAATATGTCCTATTTGGGTGTTGTTATGGTGGTGGGACGTTCCCTAGACAGTTGGTCCCTAATGTTGATATCAGATACGGGATCTACCCCCAAAAACCTTGAATTTGAGCCCCATATTTCCATAATCGGCTATGATTACCGGCTTGGGGGTGTTTTGGGGGATGGGCGGCCACTCAGTGGGTTGGCCTTGAAAATATATATCGGATTCCTATTCTACCCTAAAACTCTCTTACTTGAGCCTCATTTTGCAAAAGTCAGCAAATACTTACTATTTGGGTGGTGTTGTGGGGTTGGCGTGGCCTCATAGACACTTTTCCCGAATATTGATATCAAATTCGTGCTTTACTCCCAAAGACTTTCACTTGAGCCCCATATTGCTATGGTCGTAAATTTTTCCCCATTGGGGGATATTTTTGGTGAGAGGCGGCCCCCCAAATACTTGGTCCCATATTTGGATATCAGATTCGTTCAAATACCTTTTATTTAAGCCCCCTATTCATATGGTCAGTAAATACGTCCTCTTTGGGGGGTGTTTTGGGGAAGGGGTGGACCCTCAGAAACGTGGGGAGTGACCCACCACCACTATAAAACCCCTTCAAAATCCTTCGCCAATTTGGCCCTGATCGGTCCAGATTTGGATATAGCTGTTATATAGACCGGTATCTCGATTTAATGTTTTGGGCCCATAAAAGCGCATTTATTGTCCGATGTTGCCGAAATTTGGGACAGAGAGTTAAGTTTAACCCCTCCACATATTTCTGGTCTAGATCGACCATGATTTGCATAAAGCTGCCATACAGACCGACATCTCCATTTAAAGTCTTGGCCCCAAAAAAGGCGCATTTATAATCCGATTTCACTAAAATTTGACACAGTGACTTATGTTCGGCTTTCGACATCCGCGTCGTATATGGTTCAGATTGGTTTATATTTGGATATAGCTACTAAAAAGATCACTAGTTTATCAAGTACAATTGAATGACCTGTTCTTGTTAGTATTTGGTCCAAATCGGAACATGTTTCGATATAACTGCTATGGGACATAAGGTATGAAATTTGCACCGAATTTTAATGAAAGGTGGTTTACATATATACCCGAGGTGGTTGGTATCCAAAGGTCAGCCCGGCCGAACTTAACGCTTTTTTACTTGTTTTTAAATCATATTAAATTGCCATATTAAACGATTTTCTGTGGTAAAAACTAATTTGCCAGTCTATATATTTGGAGCGGTGGCGATAGTTCTTACCATGTAAAAGTCTTGATCAAAAAAGTGTTGCCCAGCACGTCGTTTGGTCTCGTATATCGGTGAGCTAAAAATGGTTGCAACCTTATCATTAGGTTTGCAACTCCTGCTTTTACTCTGAATGTTATAATTTCGGGGCTATGGCGGCCTAAACATTAATTAAATCCAACAGTGTCCCGTTAGGTCAATATAATTGATCACCGTTTTGGGATGAGGTGGTCCGCTAGATATATGAGCAGAATAATGATATCAGATTCGCAGTACACAACCTTATACCTTTAATTTAACCTCATATTGTCATGATTGGTGTATACAGCCGTTTGATGGAGGGCGTCTATATGAGGGTTGTGCACCACACTGCCACTTGAGCACAAATTTGAATGACGCACTCAACTCAAAAAAATCTATCACTTGATTCCCCATTGTTTTGATAGGTCTAAAAACCTATTGGAGGCGATTTTAGGAGGAAAAACACCCCCTAGGTTCTTGTACACAAAATTTAATGTCATATTCGTAATCTGCTCTCAAATGCCTGTCATTTGAGTTTTATCAAGCTATGGTTGAGTAGTATTCCCATTTGGGGAGCTTATCGGGGATGGTGCGACTATCAATTACTTGGACCTCGTTTTTTATGTCATATTCGTAGTCTACTCCCGAATACCTTTCATTTGAGTCATATATTGATATATACGTCCAATATGTCTATTTGGAGCAGTTTTCGGGCTTGGGCTACCCCTTGGATACTTGAACTCAAGTTTTAATACAACATTCGCTTTCTACTCTCCAATATCATTCATTTGATACCCATATTGTCCCTATCGGCCAACTTTTGATTTTGGGTGGCGTATTTGTGGTATCGGGGGAGGATTCGCCCCCTTATAACATCAACAAATTACATAGCCTATACCTCCTTCCTGACCATATTCATAATCTACTCGCTGATACCTTTCGTTCGAGCCCCATATTTTCATTATCGTCCAACAAACCAATTTGGGGGTTTTGGGGTCGGGGCGGCCTCCCAATTACTTGGACTTAATTTTTAATATGGAAATCGAACTCTACTCTTGAATACCTTTCATTTAAGTCCCATATTGTCCCAATCGGTCCACTTTTAGTTTTGGGTGGTACTGGGGTGACCCACGAAACACTTACTTCCGCAATTGGATATCAGATTCGTTTTCTACTCTCAAATACCTTTAATTTGAGTCACATATTGTAGTGGTTTTGGGGGTGGGCGGCTCTCCTAGGCATCCCACCCCAGAATCTGAAACCAAATTTTTTGCTTTTAGATCCTTCCTATATTCCTATTTTTATACCCTCCACCATAGGATGGGGGTACACTAATTTCGTCATTCTGTTTGTAACTATTCTAGCCATGTCCGTCCGTCTGTCTGTCGAAACTACCGAAGGTGTAAAGCTAGCCGCTTGAAATTTTGAACAAATACTTCTTATTAGTGTAGGTCGGTTGGTATTGTAAATGGGCCATATCGGTCCATGTTTTGATATAGCTGCCATATAAACCGATCTTGGGTCTTGACTTCTTGAGCCTCTAGATTGTGCAATTCTTATCCGATTTGAATGAACTTTAGCACGAAGTATTTTGTTATAATATCCAACAACTGTGTCAAGTATGGTTCAAATCGGTTCATAACCTGATATAGGTGTCATATAACCAGATCTGAGATATTAACTTCTTGAGCCCCTAGTGGTCGCAATTATTATCCGATTTGCCTGAAATTTTGTACGACGGATTCTCTCATGACCATCAAAATACGTGTTTATTATGGTCTGAATCGGTCTATAGCCCGATACAGCTCCCATATAAATCGATCTCTCTATTTTACTTCTTGAGCCCCTAAAGGGTGCAATTCTTATTCGAATTGGCTGACATTTTACACAGGTCTCCAACATATAATTTAGTTGTGGTCCAAACCGGACCATATCTTGATATCGCTCTAATAGCAGAGCAAATCTTTTCCTATTGCCTAAGAAGAGATGCCAGGAAAAGAACTCGACAAATGCGATCCATGGTGGAGGGTATATAAGATTCGGCCCGGCCGAACTTAGAACGCTTTTACTTGTTATATATATAGAAAGAGATAGATAAATTAGGAATATTTTAGGACTTGTAATCCCATGATGCAAATTAAATGCATATAAAGCAATAATTGGATGCAATTTAAATCAGACATTTTTTCCGTTGAATTTTCTGTCGAGCTGAAACCAATAGGATTTTTTTTTGTTTGTACTGAGAATAGAAGGCTAAATAAAAACCCTTTTTACAAAGTTTTAGGCAAAATGTGGTTGCTTATAATGCATTGGGCAGGCTAACCAAGCTTCATCATCAGTCCCAAAATAATTTTATGTTTCCACCTACTCACTAATTAGTGAGCTGTGCAAAGGTAGAATCATATCTTTTTGAGACGAATATTGAAACATATCAGGATACCATCCTTCGAGCGCAGCAAGATAGGTAAACCACCAATATCTCTAACTCAAAAAGAACATCTAGCATCAGCAATGCACACAATGCCAAAACGGACTGATGATAAAACTCAGTTAGCTTCTAAATCGCGATCTCCATATCCTGCCCAATGCATTAAGAGCAACCACATTTTGCCTTAAATTAAAAAAAAAGGTTTTTATACCCTCCACCATAGGATGGGGGTATACTATTTTCGTCATTCTGTTTGTAACTCCTCGAAATATTCGTCTAAGACCCCATATATATATTGGGTTGCCCAAAAAGTAATTGCGGATTTTTTAAAAGAAAGTAAATGCATTTTTAATAAAACTTAGAATGAACTTTAATCAAATATACTTTTTTACACTTTTTTTCTAAAGCAAGCTAAAAGTAACAGCTGATAACTGACAGAAGAAAGAATGCAATTACAGAGTCACAAGCTGTGAAAAAATTTGTCAACGCCAACTATATGAAAAATCCGCAATTACTTTTTGGGCAACCCAATATATATATATTCTTGATCGTCATGGCATTTTGAGTCGAACTAGCCATGTCCGTCCGTCTGTTCGTCCGTCTGTCCGTCCGTCCGTCCGTCTGTCTGTCGAAAGCACGCCAACTTTCGAAGGAGTAAGGCTATCCGCTTGAAATTTTGCTCGAATACTTCTTATGATATAGCTGCCGATCTGGAATCTTGACTTCTTGAGCCGCTAGTTCGGGCACAATTCTTATCCGATTTGGCTGAAATTTTGCACCACGTGTTTTGTTATGGCTTCCAACAATTGTGCTAAGAAAAGTTCAAATCGGTTCATAACCTGATATAGCTGCCATATAAACCGATCTTGGGTCTTGACTTCTTGAACCACTAGAGGGCGCAATTATTATCCGATTTGGCTGAAATTACAGTACAACGGCTTCTCATATGACCTTTAACATACGTGTCGAATATGGTATGAATCGGTTTATAGCCTAATACAGCTCCGCTATAAACCGATCTCGCTATTTTACTTCTTCAGCCCCTTAAGTGCGCAATTCTTACTAGATTTGGCTAACATTTTACACAATGACTTCTACTATGGTCTCCAATATTCAATATTCTTTTATTCTTTGTTTGCCTAAAAAGAGATATCGTGGAAAGAGCTCGACAAATGCGATCCATGGTGGAGGGTATATTTGATTCGGCCCGGGCGAACTTAGCACGCTTTGTTCCTTTTGATTTCAGCTGGACAAATAATCCAACGACTAAATGAAACAACCAAAATGAAAAGTAACGCAAAAACGGAAATCTTTTTCATCAAAAACGGATTTTCGATCGATTTTAAAAAAGTCCGTCCGAAGAAGAATTTAGCGACATCATTTAAACAGAATGTAGATGTAGATTCGTAAAAATTGGTCAAAATTAATTTTTTGGAAATATTTAACAGTTATAGTCGTTAATGTTTTCAGTTTGTTTGCGCTAATTGAATGGAAATAGAAGTCATTTAAAATCAATTGACCGACACAAACAAAAATCTATTGAAATCATTAAACTAGTTATAGAGGAAATTAAAATGAACGCAATAGAACAAATTTCAGCATTAAACTGAAGCTGATTCGCTGAAACTATACATATTAAACTAAGATATTCGCAAAGACAATCACTTTTTGAAGGATGAAGGATTGAAAGACTAGGATCGGATGTTGAGAAGCAGTATAAAATGTAGCTCTGACTTTATTATCAAAAGTCACCGCCGATAGGTCAGTTTGGAAGAATTTAGGCAATTTTTCAATTTTCAAAAGATTTGGGGAGGGCTACCCTAAAATCCTGGCTACGTCCCTGACTGACATATATACCGATCTTAGATATTGACTCCTTGTGGCAATATAGGGCGCTATTCTCATTCAATTTGGCAGAAATTTTGCATGAGGTGGGTTGGTATGACTTCCAACATCTGTGCTAAGTATGGTTCAAATCGGTCCATAACCTGACCTCTTGAGCCACTAGAGGGCGGAATTCTTATCCGATTTGGCTGACATTGTGCATGAAGTGATTTGTTATGACTTCCAACAACTGTGTTTTGTATGGTTCCAATCCGTCGATGACCTGATATGGCTGCCGTATATACCTATATTGGATTTTAACTTCTTGAGCCTATAGAGGGCGCTATTCTCATTCGATTTGGCTAAAATTTAGCATAAAGTTGTTTGCTATTATCCATTATTTCTTGTTTGCCTAAAAAGAGATACCGCGTAAAGACCTCGACAAATGCCGAACTTACCACATTCTTACTTGTTTTAATTAAGATACTGATTGAAATTTTTGGCATTTTCAATTAAAATAAAGGGTGATTTTTTTGAGGTTAGGATTTTCATGCATTAGTATTTGACAGATCACGTGGGATTTCAGACATGGTGTCAAAGAGAAAGATGCTCAGTATGCTTTGACATTTCATCATGAATAGACTTACTAACGAGCAACGCTTGCAAATCATTGAATTTTATTACCAAAATCAGTGTTCGGTTCGAAATGTGTTCAAATTTTGACAAATTTTGTTCAGCGATGAGGCTCATTTCTGGTTGAATGGCTACGTAAATAAGCAAAATTGCCGCATTTGGAGTGAAGAGCAACCAGAAGCCGTTCAAGAACTGCCCATGCATCCCGAAAAATGCACGGTTTGGTGTGGTTTGTACGCTGGTGGAATCATTGGACCGTATTTTTTCAAAGATGCTGTTGGACGCAACGTTACGGTGAATGAACACATTTCGAACCGAACACTGATTTTGGTAATAAAATTCAATGATTTGCAAGCGTTGCTCGTTAGTAAGTCTATTCATGATGAAATGTCAAAGCATACTGAGCATCTTTCTCTTTGACACCATGTCTGAAATCCCACGTGATCTGTCAAATACTAATGCATGAAAATCCTAACCTCAAAAAAATCACCCTTTATCTATTGATTCAACCATTTTTTTATACCCACCACCGAAGGATGGGGGCATATTCATTTTGTCATTCCGTTTGCAACACATCAAAATATCCATTTCCGACCCTATAAAGTATATAAAATCTTGATCAGCATAAAAATCAAAGACGATCTAACCTTGTCCGTCCGTCTGTCTGTTAAAATCACGCTACAGTCTTTAAAAGTATAGATATTGGGCTGAAACATTGCACAGATTCTTTTTATACCCTCCACCATAAGATGGGGGGTATACTAATTTCGTCATTCTGATTGTAACTACTCGAAATATTCGTCTGAGACCCCATAAAGTATATATATTCTTGATCGTCGTGAAATTTTGTGTCGATCTAGCCATGTCCGTCCGTCCGTCCGTCCGTCTGTCTGTCGAAAGCACGCTTATATCCGAAGGAGTAAAGCTAGCCGCTTGAAATTTTGCACAAATACTTCTTATTAGTGTAGGTCGGTTGGAATTGCAAATGGGCCATATCGGTCCATGTTTTGATATAGCTGCCATATAAACCGATCTTGGGTCTTGACTTCTTGACTTCTTGAGCCTCTAGAGTGCGCAATTCTTATCCGATTGGAATGAAATTTTGCACGACGTGTTTTGTTACGATATCCAACAACTGTGCCAAGTATGGTTCAAATCGGTCCATAACCTTATATAGCTGTCATATACCGATCTTGGGTCTTGACTTCTTGAGCCTCTATAGGGGGCGCTTTTCTTATCCAATTTGAATGAATTTTGGCACGTAGTATTTTGTTATGATATCCAACAACTGTGCTAAATATGGTTCAAATCGGTTCATAACCTGATATAGCTGTCATATAAACAGATCTGGGGACTTGACTTCTTGAGCTTCTAGAGGGCTCAATTTCTATCCGATTTGGCTGAAATTTCTCAAGACGTTTTAATACCCTCCACCATAGGATGGGGGGTATACTAATTTCGTCATTCT
Organism: Stomoxys calcitrans; assembly: GCF_963082655.1. NCBI lineage: Eukaryota > Metazoa > Arthropoda > Insecta > Diptera > Muscidae > Stomoxys > Stomoxys calcitrans. Next base: position 102,461,593 of record NC_081552.1, read on the forward strand.
GATTGTAACTACTCGAAATATTTGTCTGAGACCCCATAGAGTATATATATTCTTGATCGTCGTGAAATTTTATGTCGATCTAGCCATGTCCGTCCGTCTGTCTGTCCGTCCGTCCGTCCGTCTGTCTGTCCGTCCGTCCGTCCGTCTGTCTGTCGAAAGCACGCTAACTTCCGAAGGAGTAAAGCTAGCCGCTTGAAATTTTGCACAAATACTTCTTATTAGTGTAGGTCGGTTGGTATTGTAAATGGGCCATATCGGTCCATGTTTTGATATAGCTGCCATATAAACCGATCTTGGGGCTTGACTTCTTGAGCCTCTAGAGTGCGCAATTCTTATCCGATTGGGATAAAATTTTGCACGACGTGTTTTGTTATGATATCCAACAACTGTGCCAAGTATGGTTCAAATCGGTCCATAACCTGATATAGCTGCCATATAAACCGATCTTGGGTCTTAACTTCTTGAGCCTCTAGAAGGCGCAATTCTTATCCGATTGGAATGAAATTTTGCTCGACGTGTTTTGTTATTATATCCAACAACTGTGCCATGTATGGTTCAAATCGGTCCATAACCTGATATAGCTGCCATATAAACCGATCTGGGGTCTTGACTTCTTGAGCCTCTAGAGTGCGCAATTCTGATCCGATTGGAATGAAATTTTGCACGACGTATTTTGCTATGATATCCAACAATTGTGCCAAGTATGGTTCAAATCGGTTCATAATCTGGTATAGCTGTCATATAAACTGATCTTGGGTCTTGACTTCTTGAGCATCTAGAGGGCGCAATTCCTATCCGATTTGAATGAATTTTGGCACGTAGTATTGTGTTATAATATCCAACAACTGTGCCAAATATGATTCAAATCGGTTCATAACCTGATATAGCTGTCATATAAACAGATCTGGGGACTTGACTTCTTGAGCTTCTAGAGGGCGCAATTCCTATCCGATTTGGCTGAAATTTCGCAAGACGTTTTTTATTGTTACTTTCAAATAAAGCACAAGTCGGTTCATAACCTGATATAGCTGCCATATAAACCGATCTGGGATCTTGACTTCTTGAGCCTCTAGAGGTCGCAATTATTATCCGATTAGCCTGAAATTTTGTACGACGGATTCTTTCATGACCATCAACATACGTGTTTATTATGATCTGAATCGGTCCATAGCCCGATACAGCTCCCATATAAATCGATCTCTCTATTTTACTTTTTGAGCTCACAAAGAGCGCAATTCTTATTCGAATTGGCTGACATTTTACACAGGTCTCCAACATATAATTTAATTGTGGTCCAAACAGGACCATATCTTGATATCGCTCTAATAGCAGAGCAAATCTTTTCTTTTATCCTGTTTTGCCTAAGAAGAGATGCCGGGAAGCGATCTCGACAAATGCGATCCATGGTGGAGGGTATATAAGATTCGGCCCGGCCGAACTTAGCACGCTTTTACTTGTTTATTGCTACTTTTAACAACTATGTCAAATAAAGTACAAGTCGGTTCATAACCTGATATAGCTGCCATATAAACCGGACCGGGGTCTTGACTTCTTGAGCCTCTAGAGGTCGCAATTATTATCCGATTTGCCTGAAATTTTGTACGACGGATTCTTTCATGACCATCAACATACGTGTTTATTATGGTCTGAATTGGTCTATAGGCCGATACAGCTCCCATATAAATCGATCTCTCTATTTTACTTCTTGAGCCCACAAAGGGCGCAATTCTTATTCGAATTGGCTGACATTTTACACAGGTCCTTCAACATATAATTTAATTGTGGTCCAAACCGGACCATGTCTTGATATCGCTCTAATAGCAGAGCAAATCTTTTCTTATATACTTTTGTTTGCCTAAGAAGAGATGCCAGGAAAAGAACTCGACAAATGCGATCCATGGTGGAGGGTATATAAGATTCGGCCCGGCCGAACTTAGCACGCTTTTACTTGTTTTGTTCATGAGTAGGTTAAGTTTGAAGATGGGCTATATCGGACTATATATTGATATAGCCCCCATATAGACCGATCCGACCATTTAGGGTCTTAGGCCTATAAAAGCCACATTTATTCTCCGATTTTGCTGAAATTTGGGACAGTGAGTTGTGTTAACCCTTCGACATCTTTCTTCCAATTGGCTCAGATCGGTCCAGATTCGCATATAGCTGCCATATAGACCGATCTCTCCATTTATGGTCTTGCGCCTATAAAAGGCACATTTATTGTCCGATTTCACCGAAATTTGGAGCAGTGGCTTGTGTTAGGCCCTTCAACATTCTTCTTTCATTTGGCTCAGATCGGTCTAGATTTGGATATAGCTGCCATATAGACCGATTTTCGCTAAAAGATTTTTGGCCCATAAAAGACGCATTTGTTGTCCGCTTTCGCCGAAATTTGGGACAGTCACTTGTGTTAGGCCCTTCAACATTATTTTTTAATTTGGCTCAGATCGGTCCAGATCTGGATGTGGCTGCCAAAGAGACCAATATATTGTTCTACAAAATTGAACAATGTCTTGTACTTATTAGACCTCTCAACATCCGTGTCGAATTTGGTCCTAATCGAACCAAATTTCGATAAAGCTGAAATGGGGGCATAAATTATGCATTTTTCATCGGACTATGACAAAAGTTGGTTTACATATATGCCCGAGGTGGTGGGCATCCAATGTTCGGCCCGGCCGAACTTAACGCCTTTTTACTTGTTTTTATTTGAATATGATTTTTTTTTTTTCAATCACAGGTGTGAATTAGGATATTTGCAATTTTCAATCAAATTAATTAATTGATTCAATTATTTTTTTAATTAAATCTGAAAAAAATTAATATCAATTGTTACTAAATTGTTTGCAATTTTGAATTAAAAAATTAATAGAACTTATAAGCTCGAAGCCATCAATACAACTCCAACAGATGCACAAAGTCATGTGTGGTACGGACGAAAGTGTAATTTACCACAGACAGAATGTCTGTCATTACACAAAAATAAATGCATTGGAAAAGCTACAGCTAATAAGCAGGATTGTCAAAGCTTGGTAAATGTGGTAATTGTATCATAGATGCGTTTTCGCAATTAAATACGGTTTAAATACAACATACCAACGCACGGCCCTAGAAGCCATCATACCTAATATGGTTGAAAAGTCTTCTAACCAAAGACGAAACGCGTCCCATAGTGTTCGGTGTGTGTTGCTACCTTTGGCTTTCCTTTTCCATTTGCATCTTCGATCATTCAGCTCGTCTCGAAAGAGAAACAAACAAAAATTATAATTTTTTTTAATGGAATCGAATATGTTTGAATTACAAATTGGTCTATACGCCTTCTTTCATAATATCTGCATGTATTCTTTACTTGATTTTACTTAAGCAGCGTATTAAATATAATTGAAAGGAGATTTCAATGACCAATACTTCCCAGATTTAGACAAATCTAAAGCATTTTGCTAACCTCTTACGCATCGGATCGACACGATGGAGACGTTCATCGGCCAAGGTCAGTCGTTTTTAGTGTAAAATACACTGACACGACCCACGGCAACCACAAATCAATAGGGCACACCTTCCCGCCACTTCAAGTTTTTTGAAAACACCCCTTGGATGGCTAGTTTATGGGAAGATGTAAAATTGACATGGGGACGAGATCAATGCCCACCACAAGGAAAGTCCTTCCTTCTTATCCTCCATGTGGAAGACCACGCATTTCAACACTAACGTAAGACATTCACCATGCTTTTTGTCGCCGCCTCTGTAGGGGGCCGCCCAATCTACAAAGCCAGCCAAATGGAAATATAAACCAATAATGAAAATATTCGACTCAAATGAAGGGAATTTGAGACCAGTGCACTAATCTGATATATGGGAATCCGCGTCACCCACAAAAACACTCCCATAAGGGGTATATTTACAGACCATAGCAAAATAAGTCTCAAATGAAAGGTATTTGGAAGTAGAGCACCAATATAATATCCACATTACCATGAAATATCTGAAATATCACTTTCGCTATCTTAGTTTAAACCGGAAACACCACCTTTGCTCAAAGACTGGGGACGCATCCCTCTGGGTTATCCGCCTCTTCCTCGATCATTAGTCTAACATGCTACGGTCAGATGCCACCACCACAGATGTTGGGTCTTTGGATTTCATAATGAGCCTGTTCCTGTCCTTAACATCTCCCGCTACACTGAAAACAGACGCAGATCACCAACCACCAAGTGGATAATTCGATCGAGGATATCCTTAAAAAGATTTAAAATTTTTTTCGTTTTAGGTAGGACGAATAGTTCCCAATAATACTTCAGTGTTGTAGTCAAAGCCCACTACAACGTCAAATGATTTTTTTATGGCTTTCAATTAATTTATAGACTTCACACATATAGTAACAAATCTTTTAATTTATATAAAAACTAGAATGCCAATTTGACGGTTTACAGCCTAGTGGGAATATGATCCACCATACCCACAGGGTTGTATCGTTGATTTTGGTATTGCTGGGCAAGTGTCTTAACCTTCTCCAATGAACAATGGTAGGACCTCTTCCGGTCCACTCTGCAATATTTAATTCTAAGAAAAAAACAGCAAATATGATTTAATTACAAAAACTTACAAATATGATTAATCAAAAAAATGGTAAAAGTATTTTTTAACCATTTTCTGAACTGTCTAAAAACTATTAACAGGTCTGTTTGTCCACTTTCAACGAAAAATTTGCCGATAAAAATTTACAGGAAAATAAAACAGCTGGGTTTTAAAAAGCCGCTATTCTGCTGCAATTTGCTGCAGGAAAAAAACCCCTACAGTAGAATTTGCACGCCCTCAATAAGAAAACTTAAAAAAAAGCGAACAGCTACCAGTGAAAATTTATGCAAATTTGCACAAAATTTTGAGTACGCGAACACTCTTAATATTTTGCTTATTCCAATTCAAGTATGTATGAAAGTAAATATTTCATCACATCAAGTGGAGAATCGAATCGAATCGATCATGTTTGCTGCATACTAAATAGAGGGAGAGCATTTCGTTTCATATGATCGACCTTGACTGATTAAAAGATGTTTGTCCTCATGAATGTTAGCCATTGCAGGCAATTTGCGGGAAAAAATAAGCCAAAAATTTAATGCGCCATTCTGGTTTCATTTTAACATATCGGTTTGTGCATGCTATGGGATAATCCAAAGCACTCAGAAATTGTTTGCTTTATTCAGTGAAAGCAAAAATTAAATAAATGCAGCAGTGTAGAAGATCTTTTAGGGCAGGATCTTAAAAAATACAAAGAACCGACATACTGTGATTTTTTGAAAAGGGACATCATAATTTTGAAAATACCCATGGTCTTGCTGAACATAGAACCGTCCAAAGTTTGGCTTTATTACGATTCGCTCATACCAATGAGCGCTATCCGATTCAATGCTAAGAGACAGCAGTATAAATGTATTCCATGCTTCACGTTTTTGGTAGGTTCCTACCAAAATTGGTAGGTTTCAATTCCCTTGGAAGGTTGGTAGGCTGGCCCCAATTTTTGGTAGAGTTTTCCAACATTTAAATACCAAGATTTTTGTATACCCTCTACCATAGGATGGGGGTATACTAATTTCGTCATTCTGTTTGTAACTCCTCGAAATATTCGTATGAGGCCCCATAAAGTATATATATTCTTGATCGACATGACATTTTATGTCGATCTAGCCATGTCAGTCCGTCTGTCTGTCGAAAGCACGCTAACTTTCGAAGGAGTAAAGCTAGCCGCATGAAATTTTGCAAAAAATACTTCTTATTAGTGTAGGTCGGTTGGCATTGTAAATGGGCAATATCGGTCATATAAAACGATCTTGGATCTTCATTTCTTGAGCCTCTAGAGGATTTGACTAACATTTGGCATGAAATGTTTCGGTATGAGTTCTAACAACTGCGCTAAGTATCAGGTTCATAACTTGATATAGCTGTCATATAAACCGATCTGGGGAATTGACTTCTTGATCCTCTAGAGAGCGCAATTCCTATCCGATTTGGCTGCAATTTGGCATGACATGTTTTGTTATGACTTCCAAAAACTGTATTAAGTATGGTTCAAATCGGTCCATAGCCTAATATAGCTGTCAAATAACATGATCCGGGATCTTGGCTTCTTGAGCCTCTAGAGAGCGCAATTAATAACCGAAATTTTGTACAACGGTTTCTCTTATGACATACGTGTCAAACATGGTCCGAATCGGTCTGTAGCCTGAAACAGCACAACAGAGATACTGGCAAAAGAACTCGGCAAATTTGATGCATGGTGGAGGTTATATAACATTCGGCCCGGCCGAACTTAGCACGCTTTTATTTGTTACCAATATTTCGAAGACCACCGATGATCTTCATCAGGGTTTGAACCATAAATTTAACAATCAAGTAATTTAACAAAAAATTAAAATTATAAAAACATTTATACATTTGAAAATCATTACATTTTGAAACAAAACAAAAGACTTTTTCATTACAGCGCACAAGTTCGACTAAAGCTCTCTCATTTTTGGCTGTATTTCTGTACCAAATTCCTATAAATCTGTGCACAATTGTCTGTGTTTTTCTTAAAGTTCATGCGTTTGTTTGTAGGGATGTCAATAATATACAACATTTCTAAAGTAAATCGTCTTTCCTGATTGGATTCTTGTGCTAGTATGTCTACGTCCTTAAAAGTAAGTGCACGCCCTGTTAAAGTGCAATGTGCTGCAAATGCAGTTTTAATGCCCTCCACCATAAGATGGGGGTATACTAATTTCATCATTATGTTTGTAACACTTCGAAATATGCGATATATTCTTGATCGTCATGTCTTTTTAAGTCGATCTAGCCATGTCCGTCTGTCTGTGGAAAGCACGCTAACTTTCGAAGGAGAAAAACTAGGCCCTTGAAATTTTTCACAAATACTCTTTATTAGTGTAGGTCAGTTGGGATTGTAAATGGGCCAAATCGGTCCATGTTTTGATATAGCTGCCATATAAACCGATCTTAGGCCTTGAGTTCTTGAGCCTCTAGAGGGCGCAAATCTTATCTGTTTTGGCTGAAATTTTGAACGTGGTGTTTTGGTATCACTTCCAACAACTGTGCTAAGTATGATTGAAATCGGATCATAACCTGATATAGCTGCCATATAAACCGATCTTGTATCTTGGCTTCTTGAGCCTCTATAGGGCTCAATTCTTATCTGACTTGGCTGAAATTTTGTACAACGATTTCTCCCGTGACTTCCAACATCCGTATTCAATATGTTCTGAATTGATCTATAACTGGATAGAGCTCCCATATAAACCTATCTCGCTATTTACTTTTAGAGCCTCTAGAGAGCGCAATTCTAATCCGAATGAACTGAAATATTACATAATGACTTCTGCAATATTCAGCTATCAATTCATTTATGGTCCGAATTGGACTAGCAAAACATCTCTTATTTATTATTTTTTGTTTGCCGAGAAAGAGATACCGCGCAAAGAACTCGACAAATGCAATCCATGGTGAAGGGTATATAAGATTCGGCTCGGCCGAACTTAGCACGCACTTACATGTTTTTTTTTTATTTAAGTCTATAGATAATAAATACCCTTACATACTAATAACAATATATTCACAAATGTATTAACCTAAAAATTTAAAAATAATATAATTTTCCTTTTTAAACTTTCTCGTTTCTTAGACAGGTCTATTACATCTTTCAGTTGATTAAATTTATATATACAAAGATACATAGGTGCCGAAAAGTATCATTATTGGCATAGTTGGTTCTATAATAAGAAATTTTCAAAAGATCAAAATATCTTGTTGGTCTGATAGGAATATTAAAGCAAATTCGACTCAAAAGAAAGCAAGAATCTATTTGAGCATGAATTAATTTAGTCAAAAACATAATGTTTAGCATGGTTTAGCACGACTTTTCATTGTAGGAAGCTTTATAAGATTTAATCGGTACTCATACGAAGGTAATGAACTTCTGTCCCACCCATATCGACGGAGACAAAATAATAGAACTTGTTTTTGAACCGATTTTAACAAATCAGAATGAATATTGTAGTACAGATCCTATACCACTGAACCGTACTCGAGATTACTTCTGACTAGCGACGTATATAAGATTTTCGTCACAGAGAAATCATTGTTCTTTACTCCAGCGCTTCATGAAGCCAAGAGCACCACGTGCTTTGTTTACATCCATTGAGATGTGTTGACGGAAGTTTAAGCGTTGATCTAGAAGAAATCCAAGGTCTTTAAAACTATAGACTACTTCAGAACCAAATTTAACTCTTTGAGTACGTCCAGTCAGATATGATCTGATCCACTTTAGTAAAGAGGGACTAAATCGATAAGGTTTATTTTTCTTAACAGAAGGTTGTGGTTGACTTTATCAAAAGCTTTACTAAAATCCGTATAGATAGTATCCGTTTGGTAGCGTTCCCTAAAGCCATCGTTGACCAAACAAGTAAATTCTAAAATATTTGTTATCGTCAATTTCGATTTCCGGAACCCATGTTGGTAAGGAGACAATATAGAAGAGACTTGATGTGAAATAGTGTCAGTCAAAATTTTCTCTAATAGCTTCGAATTATATCCCGTAATTAGAAACCTCATTGCGATTTCCGGCTTTTAATAACGGTCTTATATAAGATTGCTTCCACAATTCCGGCAGATATCCATGCTTTAATGATCTGTTGAAAAGTGTACAAAGGGGATACGAAAGTTCGAGAGCGTAATGCTTTAAAATGCTCGATGGAATTCCATCTGGACCGGGATTAAAAGTTATCTTCAGTGACCTTAAATTTTCAAATGCTACGTTTTCGCCAATCTCAGACACGTCTATAAAAGCTGAATTGTTGGTTGTGTATGGATATGTTCCACATAAATCGTAATAATTATCTGAGTAAGTAGTGCTAAAAAAAAGTCAGCAAAGATGTCCGCAATACCTGAATCGTTATCAGCTACTTTAGCTTTATATCTTAGAAAGTTCGGTAAACTATTACAACGGCGCTTGAATTCAAAAAATTGTAAAAAGATTTAGGATTTGATTTCTAATTTTATTCAAATAACTACCATTTGCCAATTTGTTTTCTTTATTATATTCGCATCTTGCTATAGAATACATCGAAAAGTCAAACGTTGACCCTGAGCATTTAAACCCTTTATATACTTTATTCTTCAGCCTAGAAAGATTGGTTGTATTCCATGGAGGACCAGATGCGTTGAAAAAAGTAGTTTTAGGGACAGATTGAGAAATGAAGTCAAGTAGAACAGTATAAAAAGTTGAAATCATTTCATCGATATCTTTAGACCTGAAAATTTCATTCCAATGAACAGATGAGAGTAGTGAGTTCAGTTTGATGTAATCAGTTTTAGCAAAACAGCACACTTTTTAAATTGCTAAATCTCTTTTAACTTTAAGAGTGGGATAGGGTATAATAATTTGAGTGCCGGATGATGTCCTTCCCGAAATTACTGAAAAGATTGCCGGGGATAACTCAAAATTATTTCGCTTCTTGTGGATCCTGTATATTCGTTGAGAGTTCAGAATAAAGCCGTGAATTTTGAGGGGCCAAATACAGTTACATGGCGTCTCACTGCTTCAAATGTTAGGGAAAAAAGGGCGTAAGTTCTGATATTGACAACAACCGGTAGGAGTGTTAAGGGCTCTTTTCCAAATTTCGTATATTATAAGTAAGAAATGCGGGTTTAATGCCTTCAAAATTCACATGGTTAAAGCCTTCAATAGGAAAATACTCAGATGTTGAGGTGTCTATGCAGCTCACTGTTACGGCATAAATGGGTAGTAAATCGATATCGCTTTTACCTAACTCCGCGCAATTGTTCATTGTAATCGGGGCAAATATACAACTTTTATGAACTCAAGATTTCTTATCGGGAAATCGTTATATAAATGCCATATCAAAAGCGGACGGACATACCTAGATCGTCAATAAATATAACGACGATTAAGTATGTGTACTTTATATGGTTGAAAAAGTATAATTTCCCTGCAAACATTTTCTATCGTGCGAAATACTAAATCTGCACTCAAGGAAGTTGAAAACAATCTTAGGCGATATCATTTTTATACCCTCCACCATAGGGTGGGGGTATACTAATTTCGTGGTTCTGTTTGTAACTACTCCACCATAAAGACCCCATAAAGTATATATTTGACATTTTATGTCGATCTAGTCATGTCCGTCCGTCCGTCTGTCTGTTGAAAGCACGCTAACTTTCGAAGAAGTAAAGTTAGCCGCTTGAAACTATATCAGGTTATGAACCGATTTCAACCATACTTGGCACAGTTCTTGGATATCATAACAAAATACTACGTGCAAAATTTGATTCCAATCGAATAAGAATTGCGCACTCTAGAGGCTCAAAAAGTCAAGACCCAAGATCGGTTTATATGACAGTTATATCAGTTTATGGACCGATTTGAACCATTCTTGGCACAGTTGTTGGATATCATAACAAAACACGTCGTGCAAAATTTCATTCTAGTCGGATAAGAATTGCGCACTCTAGTGGCTCAAGAAGTCAAGACCCAAGATCGGTTTATATGGCAGCTATATTAAAACATGGACCGATTGGTATTGTAAATGGGACCGGTTGGTATTGCAAATGGGGCATTTACAATACCAACCGACCTACACTAATAAGAAGTATTTGTGCACAATTTCAAGAGGCTAGCTTTACTCCTTCGAAAGTTATCGTGCTTTCGAGAGACAGACGAACGGACGGACATAGCTATGTCGACTTATAATGTCACGATGATCAAGAATATATATACTTTATGGGATCTCAGACGAATATTTCGAGTAGTTACAAACAGAATGACGAAATTAATCCTATGGTGGAGGGTAAGGTAACAGTTCTTATTTCTTATTCAATATTCTATGTTTGTCTAAAAAGAGATATATAAGATTCGGCCCGGCCGAACTAAGCACGCTCTTACTTGTTTCTCTTTCTAATTTTTTTCTTTTCAAATCGAGATTAATAAACGAAGATTTTATTTGCAATGATTCTCCCAGACTGGGATTTGAACAGCCAACCTAATGATTGTGAGGCGTATGCTATTTCACTGTGACAGAAGGCTAAGTAAACATACAATCTCTTGTGTATGGTTTTTTGAGTGAGGCGTCCAAAACAACTACAAAAAATCTATTTTTAAATTTGTAACAATAACAGTTGATTATGAGAACATAATTAGCGAAACATGAATGATAGAATTCCGATAGTAATGTATTTTGTTGTTTTAAATCATGAAATCTCTACAAACGGACATAAAAGTGACCACTCTGGGAGGGAGTGAGAATGTCATATCCAAATGTTTGGAGGGATTGCAAATGGAATAGCAAAATAACCAACTCTTCGGTGGTGTGTATAGAACATATTTGTGTACGCGAACAAGAATATAAGCCCACAGTCTTTGAAATGTTACGCACACTAGCACATGTGCCCAGCACTGGTATAAAAACATGTACCGTATTTTTGGCTTGTAGAACATTTGGTAGGTTTTGGTCGGGTTTGGAAGGATTTTTCTTTCAACTTTGGTAGGAAATAATATTCGTGAGTGGCAAAACTGGTCGCCTGCCTAGTGAGAGGATAACTAACGCCGAGAAAGTTTTGTGATGTTTTCGCAAGGAATCGTACCCAGTCGTAAAGCGTCATATGCAGACATGCCCACCAGGGTCCCGATTCCTCCATTTATTTCCTTTTGATCCCAATAAGCACAATGTGAAATGCTATGGCGATCGGTTAGAGATAACAAGAACCGCCACGACACACAGTGGGAGAAAATCGAAGAATAGTAAACAAGTAAGAACGTGCTAAGTTCGGGTTATCGACCGATTTAAACCATACATAGCACAGTTGTTGGAAGTCGTAACAAACCAAGATCGGTTTATATGTCAGCTATATCATGTAATGAGCCGATTTGAATCGTAGTTTGCACAGGTGTTGGAAGTGATACCAAAACACCACGTGCAAATTTTCAGCCAAATCGGATAAGAATTGCGCACTCTAGAGGCTGAAGAAGTCAAGGCCCAAGATCGGTTTATATATCAAAACATGGACCGATATGGCCCATTTACAATCCCAACCGATCTACATAAATACGATATATTTGTGCAAAAATTTAAAGCGTCTAGCTTTACTCCTTCGAAAGTTAGCGTGCTTTCGACAAACGGACGGACGAACATGACTAGATTGACTTAAAATGTCATGACGATCAAGAATATATATATACTTTTTGGGGTCTTAGGCGCATATTTCGAGGTGTTACAAACGGAATGACGAAATAAGTATACCCCCATCCTATGGAGGAGGGTATAAAAATATGTCATGTGAGAACGGATAGAAGATATCTCTATGAAATTTGGAATGGCTGAGGTGTGCTAAATTTCAAGACCCTAGATTGTCCGGGCGCCTTTTGGCAGGCCCCTAAATTTGGCCACCTCGGTTTTCCGAAAATTTGTTTGGGTTACCAAATTTTGTGGTCCAATTTCCAAAAAAGAACAAGTAACAAGTAAAAGCGTGCTAAGTTCGGCCGGGCCAAACTTTGGATACCCACCACCCTTTCGTTACATTCCGGGGAAAATTGGATAACTTGTGCACCCAAATTCGGCACGGATATTGATTGGTCTAATAAATATAAGTCACTGTTCAATTTTGTAGAACAAAATATTGTTTTTTTTTTTGGCAGCTATATCCAAATACAAACCTATCAGAACCATATAGGACACGGATGTCGAAAAGCCTAATAAAAGTCTCTGCGTCAAATTTCAACGAAATCGGAAAATAAATGTTTTATGGGCTTCAGATCGGTCTATGTGACAGCTATATCTAAATACAGTCCTATCTTTTCCATAATTCGGTCAGATGGCGGGTGGCTTAACACATACCGCTTTTATGGGTTCCAGACGCTTAAACGCCAGATCGGTCTATGTGGCAGCTATATCTAAATATAGCTCGACCTGAAACATATTTAGGTCTGATGTCGGAAGGTTTGAAGCACCTCACTGTTTAAAATTTCCCCGAAATCGGATAAAAAATAAAGCTTTAATAGGCTTTAGACCCCTTATCGGCAGATCGGTCTATATGGCAGCTATATCTAAATATTGTCCTAGCTGAACCATATTTAGATCGGATGTCAGAAGCTTAAAAAGAATTCACGGTTTAAAATTTCAGCGGGATCGGGTAATAAATTAAGCTTTTATGCGCTTCAGATCCCTTATCGACGATCCGAAATATATTTACTTTGTAGGGTTGGAAATTCATATTTCGATGTGTTGCAAACGGAATGACTAAGTGAATAAACTATGGTGGTTGGTATAAAAACGAATAAGTAATTCTTTTTGAACTTTGCAGTGTCCTAAAAAAATAAATTCTGCCCGAATTTTTTTACAAAAATCCCCCAAAATACGCTTTCGGGCAATGATGGTTTTTAAATCGGCAAATTTATGTAAAATTGCTGTGGAGGCTACAAATATTGTTGGGTGCAAACAATTTGGGGACATATGGAAGTAAAAACGAGCAAAGCAAGACAAAAGTCGGGTGGAGCCGTCTATTTAATACCCTACACCACCGAGTCTACGTACATACTACTCTTAACCCATGAAACCTATTTTGAAATCTATTCAGATATCTTGCCCTTCTAAAACATTAAGGACTCAAATGTTTTGCATAACATCAATTATTCTTTACTGCCAATTATAAGGAAGATAAATGACAACTACTTGCAGAGAAGGACAACACATAAATATAAATGCCATAAGAAATCGTTATAAAAAGATGATCATACTTTCATAACTTAGATTTCGATAGGACCTAAATTGTGACTTCTACAGCCTTAAAGGGTCATATCGGATGAAATTTATTGTGGGAGCTATAACTAAATCTGAATCGACTTTAATAAAATTTTGCGCCAAATAAAACATCTCATGCAAAATGTCGTAAAGATCCGACCAAAATTGTGGCTTCCACAGCCCTAGATGGCCATATCGGATGAAAGATATATATGGGAGCTATATCTAAACCTGAAAAGGTTTTATGAAATTTCGCACACGTATTAAGACGTCGAATAAAAAATCACGTCCTAAGTTTTGTAAAGATCGGATTAAAACTGTAGCTTTTACAGTCTTAACAGGCCATATCGGCTGAATGATATAAAAGGGAGATGTATCTAAATCTGATCTAAGCGTGATCAATGGCGTTCTTCCTTGGACCAAAAATATGACTTGCGCAATATTTCATGAAAATTCGACAACAAATGCGACCTGTACCTTGATCACAAAAATACATGCACAGACAGACGGATACAGCTAAGTCGAATCAAATCGAATCCTCTCCTTCTTAGCGTTGCAAACAAATGAACAATGTTACAATACCCTGTACCATAGTGATGGTGTAGGGTATAGAAACAAAACCCTAAATGGGGTAACTGGGCTCTTGATATTGAGAACTCGACTGGTTTTTCAATTTTTTAATAAGAAATTGCCTATTTTGAAGCATTTTATATCACCCGTTTAAGTTGACATATCTTGGCCGAATTTCACTTAAAATGCATCTACAATATGTCCTCTTTACAAGAAAAAATCAAAGTATTTCAGCAAGTCTTTTCAATGAAAATATTTTTTTTTGACCAAAAAATGCAAAAGATACACTTATGATGACTTTTAACTGCAACAAAGTTATTGAAAATTTTGCAACAAATCCAAATCTAAATATATAAAAATTAATTTTTGTTTGTTTGTTTGTATGTTTGTTCGTTTGTTTGTTTGTGGGTTTGTAAATTTGTTTTTTCCGTATAGACTCAAAAACGGCTGAACCGATTTCTTAAAAATTTTCACAGATTGTGGGTAATGATCCGGAAGGAGCAATAGGCTATATAATTTATTGATATCCTAAAACCCTAAAAGTACGAACCCAAAATAAAAGTGAACCGATCGGGACAATATGGGATTCAAATGAAAGGTATTCCGGAGTAGACTACGAATTTCATATTAAAAATTGATTCCAAGTAACTGGGGGGCCGCCCCGACCCCAAAACCCCCTAAAGTAGGTTTATTGGACGATAATGACAATATGGGACTCGAATGAAAGGTATTTGGGAGTAGATTACAAATGGACAGGAAGGAGGAAAAGGTTTTTTAGTTTGTTGATATTGGAAGGGGGCGGACCCTCCCCCGTTACCCCAAAAACACCACTTAAAATCAAAAGTGAACCGATAGGGACAATATGGGTATCAAATGAAAGGTATTGGGGAGTAGAATACGAATATGGTATTAGAAGTTGAGCCCAAGAAACCCAGAAACCACTCCAACCCCAAAAGTTCCCCAAACAAACATATTGGACATACATACAAATATGGGACTCATATGAAAGACATTAAACTTTGTGTCCATGAATCCAGGTGGTGCTTTACCTCCTAAAATCGCCTCCAATAGGTTATTTGACCTATTAATTTGCGTTATTCAAATTTGTGCTCAAGTGGCAGTGTGACGCAAAATCCTCATATAGACGCCCTCCACCAAACGGCTGTATATACCAATCATGACAATATGAGGTTAAATTAAAGGTATAAGGTTGTGAACTGCGAATCTGATCTGATCTTATTCTGCTCACATATCTTGCGAACCACCTCACCCCAAAACCGTCGATCAATTATAATGACCTAACAGGACACTGTGTGATTTTATCAATGTGTGGGGACACAAATAAGTGCAGGCCCCGTAATTGTGATGTTGAGCGTGATAACAGGAGTTACAAACCTAAACGTTAAGGTTGCAACCCAACGACGTGTGACTGGGCAACACTTCTTTGTTCGAAAGTTTTACATGGTTTAATATACTGGCAAATTAGTTCTTTACCATAGAAAATCGTTTAGTATGGCAATTTGATTTGAAAAAAAAAAAAACTAAATTATGATTATTTAATAGGTCATAGACGAAGCACCACTTGATAATCCACTCTAAGAGAGTAGCACTAACATTTAAATTAGCGCCATCTGGCTGTCTTCAATTGGATTTACTTGATCCAATTGGATTTAGTTGTATCCTACTAATTGATTTAGATTCAATTGGATTTAGTAAAAATTAATCATCCTCCATGTATCGGTACTTTAAATAAAGAAAAATAAAATATAGGAAATATAGGAATATCATTGCGGTTTAAGAGTAAGAATAAGAAACATATTTTTCAAATTTATTGTACTTCTCACCAACATAGTATAATCGGGCGCAGCAGAGCGGGTCGGGCATAGCTAGTCTTATTATACCCTCCACCATAGGATGGGGGTATACACTTTGTAACACTTCGAAATATGCGCCTAAGACCCCATAAAGTATATATATTCTTGATCGTCATGACATTCTAAGCCGATCTAGCCATATCCGTTCGTCTGTCCGTCGAAAACACGCTAACTTTCGAAGGAGTAAATCTAGCCGCTTGAAATTTTGCACAAACACTATTTATTAGTGTAGGTCAGCTGGGATTGTAAATGGGACAAAACGGTCCATGTTTTGATACAGCTGCCATATAAACCGATCTTGGGTCTTGACTTCTTGAGCTTCTGAGGACGTAATTCTCGTTCGATTTGACTGAAATTTAGCACGTGGTGTTTTGGTATAACTTCCAACAACTGCGTTTAGTATGGTTCAAATCGGTCACAAACTGATATAGCTGCCATATAAACCGATCTTGGGTCTTGAGTTCTTGGGCCTTTAGAGGGTGCAATTCTTATCCGATTTTATTGAAATTTTGCACGTAGTGTTTCGTTATCACTTCCAACAAGTGTGCTAAGCATGATTC
Organism: Stomoxys calcitrans; assembly: GCF_963082655.1. Classification (NCBI taxonomy): domain Eukaryota; kingdom Metazoa; phylum Arthropoda; class Insecta; order Diptera; family Muscidae; genus Stomoxys; species Stomoxys calcitrans. The sequence continues at coordinate 102,478,396 of NC_081552.1, forward strand.
AAATCGATTCATAATCTGGTATAGCTGTCATATAAACCGATCTTGGATCTTGACTTCTTGAACCAATAGAGCACGCAATTCTCATCCGATTTGGCTGAAATTTTGCATGAGATGTTTTGTTATGACTTCCAATAACTGTGCTTAGTATGGCGTAAATCGGCATAGAACCTTATATAGAGCCATATAACCGGATCTGGCATCTCGACTTCTTGAACCTATAAAGGGCGCAATTCTCATCCATTTTTTTTTTGGTCAACGGCTTCTCTCATGACCGTCAACATGCGTGTCTAATATGGTCTGAATCGATCAACAGCTTGATACAGCTCCCATATACACCTATCTCCCGATTTAGCTTCTTGAGCCCCTACAAAGGGCAATTCTTATCCGAATGAACTGAAATATCGCTCAATGACTTCTACAATATTCAGCATTCCTTTATGGTCCGAATCGGACTACAACTTGATATAGCTCCAATAGCATAACAGTTCTTATTCAATATTCTTTGTTAGCCCAAAAAGAGATCCTGCGCATAGAACCCGACAAATGCGAACCATGGTGGAGGGTATATAAGATCCGGCCCGGCCAAAATTTGTGTTTGTTTGTTTGTTTGTTCCGTATAGACTCAAAAACGGCTGAACCGATTACCTTAAAATTTTCAGAGATTGTGTAGGTTAGTCTGGAAGGAAACAAAGGCTATATAATTTTTTGATATCGTTAGGGGGCGGACCCTCCCCCTTACCCCAAAAGTACTGCCCAAAAATAAAAGTTTACCGATCGGGACAATATGAGATTCAAATGAAAGGTATTCAAGAGTAGAGTACGAATTTCATAATAAAAGTTGGATCCAAGTACCTGGGGTCGCCCCAACCCCAAAACCCCTTAAAATAGATTTATTTGACGATGATGACAGTATGGGACTCGAATGAAAGGTATTCGGAAGTACATTACGAATATGGTCAGGAAGTAGGAATAGGCTTCATAATTTATTGATAATGGAAGGGGGCGAACCCTCCACCGTTACCCCAAAAACACCACCCAAAATCAATAGTGGACCGATAAGGACAAAATGGGTATCAAATGAAAAGTATGCGGGGTAGATAACGAATCTGGCATACAAATTCATGTCGATGTATAGGGGTCACCCCACCCCCACAAAAACGCCCAAAATGGGCACATTAGCCAATCACGGATATATGGGACTCAGTTTGTTTGTTCCGTATAGAATGAAAAACTGCAGAACCGATTTACTCGAAATTTTCGCATATTGTGTAAGTTGGTCTGGAAGGAAACATAGGCTATATAATTTTTCGGTATCGGAAGGGGGACGGACTCTCCCCCTTATGCCAAAAACACATCCCAAAATCAAAAGTAGACCATATAGGTATCAAATGATAGGTATTGGAGAGTAGAATACGAATATGGAATTAAAATTTGAGTCTAAGTACCAATCGGGCCGCCCCAACCCCAAAACTGTCCCAAACAGACATATTAAATATGGGGGCTCAAATGAAAGGTATTCGGAAGTGTATTTCGAATCTGCCATACAAAATCAGATCGAAATATAGGAAGTCACGCCACCCCTCAAAAACGCCATTAGACCCATTATGACTATATGATACTTGGCTGAACCGGTTTTCTTAAAATGTTCATAGATTGTATGCGTTTGTCTGGAAGGAAACATAGCCTATCTAATTTTTAGATATCTGGTCGAGACGATCCCTCCCCTTTACGGCAAAAACGCCACCCATATCCGAAAGTGGTCCGATGGGCAGAATAAGGGTATCAAATGAAATATATTGGAGACCAGAACACAAATATGGTATTAAAATTTGGGTTCAAGTACCCAGCGGGCCCCCTTTCCCCCAACCCTAAAACTCCTCTAAACAGATATATTCGAAGTGCATGTCAATATAGGACTCAAATGAAAAGTATTATTACATTACCATCAGGGACCGAGAAGGGACAAATTCTCACACATCAATGAGTGCTTTCCAATTCAAGTTTCCAATTCATAAAAAGGGACCCCAACAAATTTTCTAAATGCCGAAGTGACCAATTTTAGGGGCTGTCAAAAGGCGCCCGCACAACTTAGGGCCTCAATCTAGCACACCTCACCTTCGGTAACTGTGAAATGGAAAATATTTCCAATTTGTTTTTGAAAAATTTGTGGACGCTACTGCTTCCAGAAACTGACCCATTAGCGTTGGCATTGGTCATAGAGTGAGAGCTTTACTTTGTATTGATTGCCTAAAAACTATTTATAGGCGATTTAGATCCACCAAAAACCTTCAAAATTTACTTATTCATAGTACTAAGATATGGGCTATAGAATTACTTTGTTTAACATTTCGCCTAACAAGCCTTCGAACTTTGATAAAATATTATAATAATTTTATTTAGCGATTGTCTTTTAATTTAATCTCAAATTGTTTTTATTATTTTATTGGATATCTGGATACACAGAAGAAAATAGACCTCATCCAAAATCGCTTTATTGTTTTTCAAAATATTCCCTATTAAGATCTATACACTTTCGCATGCGTTTGAACCAATTGTCGAATCACTTTTGCCACTCTCCAAAACATGCATTCTGAATGCATCAACCTCTTCTTCAGGTGTCGAAAAACATTGACCTCTCATTTTATTTTTTACGTACAGAATTGAAAAGGAGTCATTTGGTGCCAAGCCAGGACTATACGACGAATGACTCATCAAATCGATGTTTTAATTGCTCGAAAATGCAGTTGTTTCGTATTTTTGGAACATTTCTTACGACCAATCGACACGAGCCTTTTTTGAGCTATTCACAAATGGTGTGGGATCCAACGCGAACAACAATTTTTGACGGTCAAATGTTCATGCAATATTGAATGTATGCTGGTTCCACTAATGCCTAAGGTTGTCTCAATCTCACAATAGATCACATGACGATGTTGCAATATCAGTTGGCGCGCAGCATCAATGGTTTTTGGGACAACATCTGGTTTTAGGCGACCTTCACGAAATTTGTCTTGGAGTGAACTACGACCTCGGTTGGAATCACCATACCATCGATAAACACTGGTCCTTGATGGAGCTTCACCGCCAAAAATTGAATTAAGTTCATCGATGCACTGTTGTTGTTTTTTGGGCAAGATGAAACTTTTAAGTTACTGTAACAACACAATTAGCGCTATATTCTCAAAAATATCAAGCTTTACGATAGAGCTGTCAGTTGGCAGATTGCAACACACGGGCTGTCCAATACCGAAATATAAAAGGCAACCCTCGTATTTAATAGTATAAATTGGGCTTTGGCCAAGATTATATTGTGGTCCCTATCACACATATCCATTGCAAACAGAAGTTAGAGAGAGTCAAATATATGCCTCGCTTCTATCGTATACAGACACGAAGTGGCGTGGGTAGACGAAAGAAATATAAAGAAAAATAGTAAGTGCAGTTTTTTATCTCTCCATAAAATGTATTTTATTAAATTATTATTTCAAAGTAAAAACCAAGTAACAGAGTGCATAGTTCGGCCGGGCCGAATTTTATATACCCTCCACCATGGATCGCATTTGTCGAATTCTTTTCCCGGCAGCTCTTCTTAGGCAAAACAAGAAGTAAAATAGAGAGATCGATTTATATGGGAGCTGTGTCAGGCTATAGATCGATTCAGACCATAATAAACACATATGTTGACGGTCATGAAAGGATTCGTCGTACAAAATTTCAGGCAAATCGGATAACAATTGGGCCCTCTAGAGGCTCAAGAAGTCAAGTCCCAAGATTGGTTTTTGAACCATACAAATCAAACAAATCAAATGTAGTTTATAAAATTAGATGTATCGGGGATGAAGCTTATTTATGTCAAATGACATATGTAGGAACAACCAAAGCTAAATAAAAAACAAGATTATCATCTCACAAATCTGACCAGAAAACCTTTAGAACAAAAAACTGCACTTGCTGGACTTTGCTCTTTAACAGGGCATACACAAAATTGTAAAGACGTAAACATACTAGCACAAGAATCCAATCAGAAAAGGCGATATACTTTAAAAATGTTACATATTATTGAAACCCCCACAAACAAACGCATGAACCCTAAGAAAGACACAGACAATTGTGCAAGAAAAATTTTAGCAAAACAAAAAAATACCCTAAACGCCACAAGTTTTGAGTCGCTAAATCAGTTATTTCGCCGATAGCGCGCCGCCCGGACTCGGCTATAAAAAGGAGGCCCCTTATCACTGAGCTTGAATCACACAAACTTGAATCGGACGGCACTCATTGAATGTTAGGAGTTTGGCTCTGTTCCTTAATGGAATGTTCATGGCCAAATTTGCATTTACAGTACAAAGCACGTGTTGTCGACTGCTATTCCATGATAACGATAACAATCTATCCAGTCCAACTTGGCAATGGTTATCCTCCGCGTACACCTGATTTGCATTGAATGTGTAATGCTAAAAAACAGACCCTATATCGCTGTCCATTTTTATACCCTTCACCATAGGATGGGGTATACTAATTTCGTCATTCTGTTTGTAACTACTCGAAATATTCGTCTGAGACCCCATAAAGTATATATATTCTTGATCGTCGTGATATTTTATGTCGATCTAGCCATGTCCGTCCATCCGTCCGTCTGTCCGTTCGTCTGTCTGTCGAAAGTACACTAACTTTCGATGGAGTAAACCTAGCCGCTTGAAATTTTGCACAAATACTGGTTATTAGTGTGGGTCGGTTGGGATTGTAAATGGGCTATGTCGGTCCATGTTTTGACATAGCTGCCATATAAACCGATCTTGGGTCTTGACTTCTTGAGCCTCTAGAGGGCGCAATTCTTATCCGATTGAAATAAAATTTTGCACGACGTATTTTGCTGTGACTCAAAGCCGCCGGGTCGGATATCGTCGTATGCCAAGAAAACATGGTCTCTGAACCCGTTGTATGGTACTTATGTTGCACTTTTTCTCCATAGCAGTCCACCAAACTACTGAGGCGTAAGTAAGTATTGGCCTAATCACGCTCCTGTAGAGCCAGTGGACTATTCATCGAATTCAGTCTACATAGTGCCCAACGTCTGTGAGCCTTCTCAGTACGCTCCTGAATGTGACAATTCCAATTAAGTTTCTTATTCAAGATCACTAATATGTATTTGACCTTGTCAGATATCGAAATAGTTTTATTGCGGAAACGTGGTGCGTCAAATTGGCCCTCCTTCGTCTTCCTCGTGAACAGGCATATTTTTCTTCTTCTTCTTCTTTTCTTCTCTGGGTTAACATTAAGGCCCTTGGGTCTAGCCCAGTTATACAGCGAACCAAATTTGTTACCCAAAACAGCAAAAATGTATGCTAAAGCAGCACTTTTTGTCTGCTGAAAATGGGAAAGCAGACATTACTGCTGTTTCAGCGAACATAGGACTGATATATTAGCAAACATTTCTCACTGCTTTTTCAACTAACAACATCTGCAGTTTTGAGTACACAAGTCTGCTGAAAAAAATGCATGCTACTTTTTATGTTTGCCTCTTACTTGTTTTGATTTCTTTAGGCAATTTTTATACCCACCACCGAAGGATGGGGGTATATTCATTTTGTTATTCCGTTTGCAACACATCGCAATATCCATTTCCGACCCATTAAAGTATATATATTCTTGATCAGCGTAAAAATCTAAGACCATCTAGACATGTCCGTCCGTCTGTCTGTTGAAATCACGCTACAGTCTTCAAAAATAGAGATATTGAGCTGAAATTTTGCACAGGTTCTTTTTTGTCCATAAGCAGGTTAAGTTCCAAGATGGGCTATATCGGACTATATCTTGATATAGCTCCCTTATAGACCGATCCGCCGATTTAGGGTCCTAGGCCCATAAAAGCCATATTTACTATCCGATTTTGCTGAAATTGGGACAATGAGTTGTGTTAGGCCCTTCGACATTCATTCGTCAATTTGGCTCAGATCGGTTCAGATTTGGATATAGCTGCCGTATAGACCGATCCTTCGATTTAGGGTCTTAGGTCTATAAAAGGCGCATTTATTGTCCGATGTCGCCGAAATTTGAGACAGTGAGCTAGGTTAAGCCCCTTGACATACTTCTGCATTATGACGTATGGCAGATCGATCCAGATTTGGATATAGCTGCCATATAGACCAATCTTTCGGTTTTAGGTTTTGGGCCCATAAAAGGCCCATTTATTATCCGATATCGCCGTTATTTGAGACAGTGAGTTGCGTTAGGCCCTTCGACTTCCCTTTTCAATTTCACTCAGATCGGTCCAGATTTGGATATAGCTGCCATATAGATCTTTCGGTTTTAGGTTTTGGGTATTTTCCGATGTTGCCGAAATTTGGGACAGAGAGTTAGGCAAGGCCCCTCACATATTTCTGCAATTTGGTCTAGATCGATCAAGATTTGCATATATCTGCCATATAGACCGATATCTCGATTTAAAGTATTGGCCCCAAAAAAAGTGCATTTATAATCCGATTTAACTGAAATTTGACACAGTGACTTATGTTAGGTTCTTCGACATCCATGTTGTATATGGTTCAGATCGGTTTATTTTTAGATATAGTTACTAAAAATACCAATATTTTTTTTATACACAATTGAACAATGACTTGTACTTATTAGTATTTGGTCCAAATCGGATCATATTGCAATATAACTGCTATGGGACATAAGGTATACAATTTTCACCGGATTTTGATGAAAGGTGTTTTACATATATACCTGAGGTGGTGGGTATCCAAAGTTCGGCCCGGGCGAACCTAACACCTTTTTACTTGTTAAATTTTTTTTAGAAATTTGGAATATTACTGTAAAGAGAAATTTCATGGCCCAAAATCCTAAAACCGAGTGATCGGTCTATATGGCAGCTATATCCAAATATGGATCGATCCGTGCCATAATGCAGAAGTATGTCAAGAGACTTAACTTAACTTATTGTCTCAAATTTCGGCGACATCGGACAATAGATGCACCTTTTATGGACCTAAGACCCCAAATCGGAGGATCGGTCTATATGGCAGCTATATCCAAATCTGGACCGATCTGGGCAAAATTGACGAAGAATATCGAAGGGCCCAACACAACTCACTGTCCCAAATTTCAGCAAAATCGGATAGTAAATGTGGCTTTTATGGGCCTAGGACCCTAAATCGGCGGATCGGTCTATAAGGGAGCTATATCAAGATATAGTCCGATATAGCCCATCTTGGAACTTAACCTGCTTATGGACAAAAGAAGAATCTGTGCAAAGTTTCAGCTCAATATCTCTATTTTTGAAGACTGTAGCGTGATTTCAACAAACGTACGGACGGACATGTCTAGATAGTCTTAGATTTTTACGCTGATCAAGAATATATATACTTTATAGGGTCGGAAATGGATATTGCGATGTGTTGCAAACGGAATGACAAAATGAATATACCCCCATCCTTCGGTGGTGGGTATAAAAATTGCCTAAAGAAATCAAAACAAGTAAAGGGCAAACATAAAAAGTAGCATGCATTTTTTTCAGCAGACTTGTGTACTCAAAACTGCAGATGTTGTTAGTTGAAAAAGCAGTGAGAAATGTTTGCTAATATAGCAGCCCTATGTTCGCTGAAACAGCAGTAATGTCTGCTTTCCCATTTTCAGCAGAAAAAAACTGCTGCTTAAGCATACATTTTTGCTGTTTTGGGTAACAAATTTGGTTCGCTGTATAACTGGGCTAGACCCAAGGGCCTCAATATTAACCCAGAGAAGAAAAGAAGAAGAAGAAGAATATGCCTGTTCACGAGGAAGACGAAGGAGACAATTTGACGCACCACGTTTCCGCAATAAAACTATTTCGATATCTGACAAGGTCAAATACATATTAGTGATCTTGAATAAGAAACTTAATTGGAATTGTCACATTCAGGAGCGTACTGAGAAGGCTCACAGACGTTGGGCACTATGTAGACTGAATTCGATGAATAGTCCACTGGCTCTACAGGAGCGTGATTAGGCCAATACTTACTTACGCCTCAGTAGTTTGGTGGACTGCTATGGAGAAAAAGTGCAACATAAGGACCATACAACGGGTTCAGAGACCATGTTTTCTTGGCATACGAGGAGCGATGAGGGGCACTGGAGACTATTCTCGATATCCGACCCATTGACTTACAGATTAAGTGCGAGGCAGCCACTGCGGCTTTGAGAATTAAGGCGATGGGAGAATGGATTGAGGATGAGGGCAGCTCATACCATTGCAGCATAATCGATGCGACGATAGAAAACTTCGAAGGAAGGGAAGAGGTTTCCGATCGGATACCTGAGACTACACTTGAGGTCGAGGTACTGCTCACAGTCTTGGAACTTTATGGACAGTAAAATGGCCATTAGGGCAATAACAACCAGGATGGTAAGGTCACAAACAGTCTTGGAGTGTAAGAAGGAGATAAACGCTTTCTCTGAGGATGGGAAAATCCGCATCGTTTGGGTGCCGGTCCATAACGGAGTAAGGGGGAAATAAAAGGGCAGACGATTTGGCAGTGAAGACCAGAGAACTGCAGTCGATACACTTGGTTTACCAGAAGCCTTTCGGGTCCACGCGGTCCGATTTAAGGGCATGGGCGACAAATGCGCATGTAATACTGTGGAACAGCGGAAATGTCGGTAAGACTGCGAAAATCCTATGGGAAAATCCGGATTGTGAGAGGTCGAGGCTATTACTAAAAGGAAGTGAAAAGGAGGTCAGTATAGCTATTGGTATCATAATGGGACACATAGCTCTACGAGCTCATTTATGCGAAATCAGTGCTGCAAAATGTGGGAAAGATGATGAGACATTGGAGCATTTTCTATGCCATTGCCCAGCTTTCGCGGCTAAAAGACTCCGATACTCAGGAGTGGACACAATACCAGATATGAACCAAATTAGGACAATGGTATGGAAAACAATTAAGGATTTTGTAAGTAGCACGGAATTCCTAACATATTGTATAATTTCCTGTTTTGAGGTTACCTTTTAGTTTTTAAATTTAAATTAATATCCGCACCCTCTTTTCAACCTAACCCAGCCCACTTGTTTTTAATTCCTTCTTTACTTTATTAAAGACTAGCTGACCCGGGCCCGCTCCGCTACGCCTTCTTTTACTTTATATGGAACAAAAGTTTCCTTTGAATATCTATTTTCGACCATTAAAGATCTTTCAGTGAAATACCATGCTACGAGAATAGTATATCGCTTGACTAACAGTTTAAGAATATAATTGCCTTTATCTGAAACCCATATGATCTATATTGGTCTACGAATTTAAGTTTGGATGTAAGGTGTACTCCATTCTTGAAATACTTCATTTCAGCCCGATATTCTCATGATGTCTGACTTAGTGGTGTTTTCGGGCGTGAGGTGGTCCCCCAGATTCTTGGCCCTGAAAAAAATATCAGCATCAAATACCATTTATTTAAACCCCATATTGCCATTGGGTTAAGAGGAGTTTACAGGATGAGGCGTCCCCCAAACACATGGCCCCAAAATAGGTAATCAAATTCGTTTTCTAATCTCAAACACCTTTCATTTGAGCCACATATCGGCATGGTCGAAAATTTTTTCCCTTTGGGGATGTTTTGGGAAAGGGGTGGATATCAAATTCGTATTCTACTCCAAAATACCTTTATTTGAGCCCCATATTGCGATGGTCACAAAAATTGCTGTTTGTGGGTTATTTTGGGAAAGGGGTAGACCCCCGAAAATTGGTCCCGAAAGTAGGTATCTATTCTTGCTCCACCGCCCAATACCTTTCATTTAAGCTCCACATTGACATGGTCTGTAAATATTCCCGATTTAGGGGTGTTTTGGGGATTGGGGTGGTCCCCCAAACACTAAGCCCTGAGAAGATATCTGTATATCAAAATATATATATGTAAAAAAATATATCATTTATTCGTACCACATATTGCCATTGCCCTCAAAATTGGATATCAATTTCGTTTTCTAATCTCATTTAAACTCCTTATTGCAAAAGTCGGCAAATATGTCCGGTGGGTATTGGCCCTAAAAACTATGAATATTTAGTTCCACTCTCTTTAAGACCCAAATTGTCTTGGTGAGCAAATACGTCCTATTTGGGGGTTGTTATGGTGGTGGGACGTCCGCTAGACAGTTGGCCCCTAATGTAGATATCAGGTACGTGGTCTACTTCCACTTTAATTTGAGTCCCATATTTCCATAGTCGGCAAACATTACCGGCTTGGGGGCGTTTTGGGAGATGGGCGACCACTCAGTGAGTTGGGCTTGAAAGGATATATGGGATTCGTGTTCCACTTTAAAAACCCTCTCATTTGAGCCTCATATTGCAATAATCAGAAAATACTTACTATTTGGGTGGTATTATAGGGGTGGGGTGGCCCCATAGACACTTTTCCCGAATATTGATATCAAATTCGTGCTTTACTCCCATAGACCTTTCATTTGAGCCCCATATTGCTATGGTCGTAAATTTGTCCCATTTGGGGGATATTTTTGGGGAAAGGCGGCCCCAAACACTTGGTCTCATATTTGGATATAAGATTCTAATTTTACACTCAAATACCATTTATTTAAGCCCTTATTCCCATGGTCAGTAAATAAAACCTGTTTGGGGTGTGTTTTGGGGAAGGGGTGGACCCCCAGAAACGTGGTCCCACATTTGGATATCAGATTCGTATTCTACTCGAAAATACCTTTCATTTGAGTCCCATATTGCCATGGTTCGTAATTATGTCCTATTTAGGGTTGTTTTGGGGCTTGGGGTGGTCCCCCTAGCACTTGGTCCGTCAACTGGATATCAGATACGTTTTCTTATCCTAAATACCTTTCATTTGAGTAGTATATTGCCGTGATTGGTCAAAATATATGTTTGGTAGGTTTTACGGTGGGGCATCCCCATTCTATATATATACATATTAAATTCAATATGTGTTTGTTTATTATACCCTCCACCATAGGATGGGGGGTTGACTAATTTCGTCATTCTGTTTGTAACTACTCGAAATATTCGTCTGAGACCCCATAAAGTACATATATTCTTGATTGCGAAATTTTATGTCGATTTAGCCATGTCCGTCCGTCTGTCCGTCCGTCCGTCTGTCTGTCGAAAGCACGCTAACTTCCGAAGGAGTAAAGCTAGCCGCTTGAATGTTTGCACAAATACTTCTTATTAGTGTAGGTCGGTTGGTATTGTAAATGAGCCATATCGGTCCATGTTTTGATATAGCTGCCATATAAACCGATCTTGGGTCTTGACTTCTTGAGCCTCTAGAGTGCGCAATTCTTATCCGATCGGGATGAAATTTTGCACGACGTGTTTTGTTATGATGTCCAACAACTGTGCCAAGTATGGTTCAAATTGGTTCATAACCTGATATAGCTGCCATATAAACCGATCTTGGGTCTTGACTTCTTGAGCCTCTAGAGTGCGCATTTCTTATCCGATTGGAATGAAATTTTGCACGACGTGTTTTGTTATGATATTCAACAACTGTGTCAAGTATGGTTCAAATCGGTCCATAACCTGATATAGCTGCCATATAAACCGATCATGGGTCTTGACTTCTTGAGCCTCTAGAGTGCGCAATTCTTATCCGATTGGAATGAAATTTTGCACGTGTTTACACGTGACGTGTATTGTTATGATATCCAACAACTGTGCCAGGTATGGTTCAAATCGGTCCATAACCTTATATAGCTGTCATATAAACAGATCTGGGGACTTGACTTCTTGAGCTTTTAGAGGGCGCAATTCCTATCCGATTTGGCTGAAATTTCGCAAGACGTTTTTATATCCTCCACCATAAGATGGGGGGTATACTAATTTCGTCATTTTGTTTGTAACTACTCGAAATATTCGTCTGAGACTCCATAAAGTATATATATTCTTGATCGTCGCGATATTTTATGTCGATCTAACCATGTCCGTTGGTCTGTCGAAAGCACGCTAACTTCCGAAGGAGTACAGTACATATATATATATATATATATATATATATATATATATATATATATATATATATATATATATATATATATATATATATATATATATATATATATATATATATATATATATATATATATATATATTTGGGAGCTATATCTAAATCTGAACCGACTTTGACCAAACTCTATGTATATTGTGGTAGTCGTTAAGGAAATCGTTGTGCAATATTTTGGCAAGATTGGTCAATAAATGTGCTTGCAGTGGCTCTATGAGTGAAAATGAGAGCTATATCTAGATCTGAACCGATTTCCATGAAATTCACCAGTAATTTCGAGAGAATCGACCATTTTATCGCATTATTACTGAAAAACGGACCAACATATATATGGAAGCTATATCCAGATCTGAACCGATTTTTTCCAATTTCAATAGACATCATCTCTATGCCGAAAAAAATCCGTGTACCAAATTTGAAGTCGATCGGATGAAAACTGCGACCTGTACTTTGTACAGACAGACGGACATAGGTAAATCGAATCAGAAAGTGATTCTGTTTAGGCGTTGAATCGCACGATCTAGGCTGCCAATTGACCGGCGTGAAATAAAATGTTCACCGAACTCGCATCTCAATCTCAAGTTCATTGTTACTCGTGCTGCGTGGCATGTGGCACCGTCTTATTGAAACCACATATATAGACCAATCATAACAATATGGGACTCAAATGAACGATATTTGAGAGTAGAAAACTAATTTGATATCCAATGCAGTGGTCAAGTGCTTGCGAAGCAGCCTACAAATGAAAGGTATTTGGGAGTGGCGCACGAAATTGATACCCACTTTTGGGACCAAGTTTCTGGGGTCCACCAGACGACCGTAACACACCCCAAATGGGACGTTTTTGGGGACCATTGAAATATGGGGCTCAAATCAAAGGAATTTTTTAATATAGCACGAATTTGATATATATTTTCAGGGCCAAGTCACTGAATGGCCGCCCTATTCCCCAAACCGGACATATTTGCGACTATGGAAATATGGGGTTCAGATAAAAGATATTTGTGAATCGAGCACTAATCTGATATTAGCATTTCGACTAAGTGCGACATTTTTTCTGAACATGACAATTTGGGCTTAAAGAGAGTGGAGCACGATGTTGATAGTTTTTAAACCCAACCGGACATATTTGCCGTCGATGGGCATAAGGGCTCAAATCAAAGGTATTCGAGAGTAGAAAACGAATTTGGTATCCAATTTTGGGGCCAAGTATTTGGGGGACGACTCATTCCATAAACTCCCCCTAAGCCAATGGCAATTGGCACAAATGGCACAAATAAAAAGGAATTTGGGAAAAGAGCACGATGCTGATATTTTTACAGGGCTACTCAAACTGGACATATTTGTTAACAATGGCAAAAAGGGCTCAAATATCTATTATAGGCCAAGTGTTTCAGGCATATTGCCGACCATGGCAATATGTAGTTTTTGGGAGTAGAGTATAAATCTGATAACCACTTTCGGGACAAAGGGTTCGACAACTCCAATCCACTACCAAAACCAAGAGAATGAAGTAGATCTTACATCCAAATTTTAATGGGCGAACCCTTCGCTTACCCTATTTTCAAAAACACCAGATGTCGGAGATTTAAGGGGCCATTTAAGAGAAACTTGGTTTGTAATCATATTGTAACTCAGAAACAAAGGTATCCTAATTTAGGATGCGGTATCTAGGGGACCGCCCCACCTTCAAAGCCCGCCAATTGGATAAATAGACCAATCGTGACAATATGGTATTTGAGAGTAGAGCACGAATCTGATTTACGGGGGTCCGGCTCACCCCCAAGATACCCTCATACCGAACATATTTACCTATCATAGCAAAAAAAGGCACAAATGAAAGGTATTTGGGAGTAGAGCACGAATTAAATATCCACATTGGTGGCGAAATATCGGAAAGGCCGTACGACCCCATATACGACTTATTTCCTGACCGCCCCAGTATGGGGCTTAGATAAAATAAAAGAGTGAAAGATGGCGCAGCGGAGCGGGCCCTGTCCAGCTAGTTTACTATATATGGTCTCAAAAATTCGTATCGGGATACCGATATTTAAGGAGGCCCATATCAGTATATAGACCGATTCAGATCATAATTGGCACAGATGCTGGATATCATAGCAGATGTCGTTGTGCCAAATCAGGTGAAAGTTGAAGCTCAAGAAGCGCAATCCGGCGATCGGTTTGTATAGGGGCTGCATCCAAATCTGAACCGATATGGCCCATTTATTACATCGCATTCATTTAGCCATATTCTGAGAAGTTGTCATGGAATGACTACTGGCATTTGCATTGGCTGACAAAATGCTGTGTTTAAGGCCTTTTATAATGCAAGGCGCTAGATGTTGAATGTGCATATGTATGAGCTCTCTTGTAAAGTCAACTTTCATAAGTATCTAAAAGAAGGGCAACTGTTTTCCGCCGCGGGGATGTGTTAAAATTTGTATAGCCAACAACGTTTAGCAATAGGAGAATAAGCCCTCAGGTCCGTTTCTATAAAGTCACCACCCTTTTCCACACTTATAGGGACTGAAATCGTGTGAATTTAATCGTTTTATTTGTTGCAACGCTCACTGTAATTATGGTGAAAATAGTATGGTCGATTTGAAATGATATTGATTTACAAGTGGAATACAAACAATTTATTTTGTATAATTATACAAAACCGATAGAATATCGCCGACTAATGCAAACGATCAATATTGCGTTATCAAATTTAATGTAAACACATACTTATACAATATGTTTTACAACCTGTCAAGCGCGTGTCATTCTCAACAATAACTTTATTTTTCTTTTAATTACTATCTCCTGAATCAGGGTTCATATTTGCGCGTTTTGTACAATATTTGACCCTACCCTAATCGCGATTAATGCACGATCCAGACGAATGTTCACTTGCTCAGAGGAAAATGAATTGAGATTAGGGTTGCCCCACTTAGAAAGTTTTTATAAATTCCCCTGTATAGAATTGAGGAGTCTTTTAGTGTAAAGACCTTTTTAGAGAACTTCACTACACAAAATAAAGGGTGATTTTTTAAGAGCTATAGGAAAATGTAAAAAAAAACAAACACATTTAATTCAGAAAAATGCTTGAAATCTGTATTTAAATCGATAGTACGGTCCATATAATTTAATGTTTGAAGATTATTTCATGCAAATGTTGACCGTGCCTGCACCACAAATGCTCCATCTGCTCAGTCCAATTTTGGCATACTCTTCCAACATTTCGGCCGGTATCTCACGAATAAATGACTCAATGATGTCTTCCAATTGACCGGTCCCGAATGTGAAATAAAATTTTCACTGTTACGTGTGCTGTGTGGCACCATCGTTGCATATCATAGCAATGGAGCGCTCACCATTCAGAGTTGCGTTACGATTCGCGTCATCTTTGAAGAAGTACGGTCCAATAATGCCACTAGATCATAAACCGCACCAAACTGTGACTTTTTCTAGATGCATTGCAATGCTTCACTCCAAAATCGACAATTCTTTTTATTTACGTACCCATTGAGCCAAAAATTTATTCATGGCTAAATTGTACACCAAACTAAAAAGGTTTGACAGTGAACCAAAACACCAAACGTGCGTGAACTTTTCAAACCACTGTTGCCAAAAGATAAGTGATAAGCTACCCAAGATATCCACCTCGCTTGTATGTAAAATCCGGGAACATTGTGACTCTTAGATTTAAATGGTTACCTATAATGTTCAGACTCTGGATTCGAATATGTTGGTCTACCATGTAAAACATTTTTATAAAAAGTTGTTTCTCTGCGGCGCGACCATTCAAAAATTTTAATCAGCTAAAAATCATTGACGTAAGGGCAGTCTTCGCTGTATTTTGTTAAGGGTATATTGGTGAGGAACTTTGGGATTAGCAAAGATTCAACATTTGGTTTCCCTAAAATTTTTGTAATTAACGTCTACCTGGGAATTCCATAACAAATCATACGTTAAATAAGAAAATACTTCAATTGACTGGCGCTAACCCTTTTTGGGCATTTTCTATATCATTTAATAATATTCGACGCTGATCAGCAAAATTTTCATTTGCATCGATGCCGCCTTTCAGTCGGATTCAAGCGATATTTCTCGACGGTCCATCATATATTCATATATTTTCCATTGTATTGTTTCATTAGCAAATGATTAGGTTTTTATGTTTTTTTTTTCACAAATTATTGCATTTCATTTCTTTGTCTTAAAATAAAAAAAAATGCAAATTAAAAACCTGCTGATTTGGATTTTAGAAACCCAATTAACCTTAATTGTGCATTACATTATAGAAAGTGGCTCCCCTGCCAATCTGCTACCGTCTTTTTTCTCGCTGTTAAATGAAGACATTTGAATGCTTATTGAGTAAATTAGCAAAAAGATTTCCATTAATTGGCCAATTTAAAATTATATTCGATTGACAGATAACAATTCGTATGATCGAATAAAGAATAATTTGGAACTTATGTATTTGTTTCCCTTAACCATTTTGGGATAGCACTAATATAAAATTTAAAGAAAATGGCCATTGCTCCGGTTGGGACAGAGTTTTTAGTATCACCACAACAGATATTCTCATTGCAGAAGGACTTACACTCGATCATCAGTTAGAATAGGAGGTTTCCAACAAACGATGATTTTATACCCTCCACCATAGGATAGGGATATACTATAATTTCGTCATTCTGTTTGTAACTCCTCGAAATATTCGTCTCAGACTCCATAAAGTATATATATTCTTGATCGTTATGGCATTTTTTATCGATCTAGCCATGTCCGTCCCTCCGTCTGTCTGTCGAAAGCACGCTAACTTTCGAAGAAGTAAAGCTAGCCGCTTGAAATTTTGCACAAATACTTCTTATAGGTGTAGGTCGGTTGGGATTGTAAATGGACCATATCGGTCCATGCTTTGATATAGTTGCCATATAAACCGATCTTGAATCTCGACTTCTTGAGCCACTAGAGGACGCAATTCTTATCCTATTTGGCTGAAATTTTGCATGAGGTGTTTTGTTATGATTTCCAACAACTGTATCAAGTACGGATGAAATTGATGCATAACCTGATACAGCTGTCATATAAACCGATCTGCGGTCTTGACCTCGTAAGCCTTTAGAAGGCGCAAATCCTATCCGATTTCGCTATAATTTTGAACGACGTGTTTCGTTATGACTTTCAACAACCGTGCAAAGTATGATTCAAATCGGTCCATAACCTAATACAGCTGCGATATAAACAGATCTGGCATCTTAACTTCTTGAGCCTCTATAGGGCGCAATTATTATCTGATTTTGGTACATCGGCTTCTCCCATGATTTTCAACATACGTGTCAAATATGGTCTGAATCGGTCTATAACCTAATACAGGTCCCCTATAAAACGATCTCCCTATTTTACTTTTGAGCCCCTAAAGGGCAAAATTCTTATTCGATTTGGCTGTAATTTTACACAAAGACTTCTACTGTGGTCTCCAATATTCATTCCATTATGGTCCGATTCTTTTCTTTTATCCTTTCTTTCCCTTTCCTTTGTTTGCCTAAAAAGAGACACCGGAAAAATAACTCGACAAATGTGATCCATGGTGGATGGTATATAAGATTCGGCCCGGCCGAACTTAGCACACTTTTACTTGTTTACATATTCGGTATCCTGCTTTACGAAACCCAGATGTGAATCTACCAAAGTTGTTCTGCAATTAAATGGTGATAAAAATTTTTTAGAGTTAATGTCCGAGATGCCAAGTACAATAAATTCGACAAAGGCTATAAGAAAGCTCTGGAAAACAAATAATCAGGCAAAACCGTCTCGATAAAAAGGAGGAATATTCCTCTTTGGTACATAAAAAACACTGAACTATTTGCGAATGTAACCATACTGAGTTTGGTGCAATAGAAAGATAACTCACCGCTATAGACCAATCTGCATTAAAAATAATATGGAAGTGGCTCATACGAGCTGTATGAGCTATTCGCCCACATTGATGTACACCAATAGAATTTTTTTATTAAAACAGCAAAAATGTTTGCTGTTATTTTGGCGACAAAAATATCTGTACTAGGTTTATAGTAACTGTGCAACATTTATCTCCACTGTTGAAAGTTAGTTAGTTAGTCCTGGTAACACTGGTTTAAAAAGCTCAAGCACGTTTCGTGTTTTGTTTTATTGCTAAGCATCTTCAGTTTGAACATTATTTGCAAACGAACAAAGCTTGCATATTATTGAATTTTATTGAGTGCATTTTGATAATAAAATTCAATAATTTGTAAGGAAAGTTTATCGCGCGCTTCTTCTATTGAGTGACGTAGCTCATTTTTTGTTCAATGGGTATGTAAATAAGCCGAATTGTCGATTTTGGAGTGAAGATCAGCCAGAAGCCAGCCAGATGTATCCAGAAAAAGTTACAGTTGGTGCGGTTTGTGGACTGGTGGCATCATTGGACCGTACTTCTTCAAAGATGATGTGAATCGTAACGTAACTGTGAATGGTGGGCGCTATCGTGAAATGATATCCAACCTTTTTGTTTGCCCAAAATGCGCAAAGAGCTTGACTTGCAGGACATGTGATTTCAACAAGACGGCGAGATCGGTGAACATTTTATTTCACGTTCGATTTAACGCCTTCAGACTATTTTTTGTGAAACATGCCTATACAGAAAAGCCCATTTCAATTGACGCATTGGAAAACATCATTTAAGCATTTATTCGTGAGACTAAGCGGATGGACCATTTGAGACGCAGTCACAGTCAACATTTGCGTAAGATAATTTTTACACTTTAAATTATATGGAACGTACTATCGATTCAAATAAGGATTTGATGCATTTTTCTGAATTTTATGTGCTTTTTTTGAAAAACTTTCCTATAGCACTTTAAAATCCCCCTTAATCTTGTGTCTCTTCCATGTGGCATAGAGGGTAGCTCAAACCTCTGATTCATTTTGGTGTTTTTCCATTGAATAAAGATTAGTCAGCCAGCAGTCAATGTTGGTAGGATCGTGTTCGTATGCGGATGTATATTCGGAAAGTGAAGATTTTTGAAATTTTACTTTAAGTAGAAAAAATTCATATTCATATACAATACCACAAACAATAAACCTTGCATTAAACTGGGCCAGCCTGCAGGCGCAAAGCATTTCTACAGCGCATAGATTGTTTGACAATGTGTTGGGCCATAAGGTAATAACCATTCTTTGAATACGTCACTAATTTTTGCAATTTCACCGTGAACAAAGTCCCAACGTTTTCCATAAAATAGTTCCCTTGTCAAAAATTTCGTTTAGTGGTTATGAATTTTCTAAATTTTTTAACTTTAGAAAATTCGAAACAGTTTAAAATCCTTTATTTCTTTTATTTATTTATTTTTTTTTTGTTAGCCAGTCCAGTTTGTTAGACTGTAGAGTGGCATTGGCAAAACATTGACCCAATGGTTGAGTTAAAATAAACAAGTTTTGAATAAAGCTGAACTTCATTTTTATTCGTTTTTAGTAAATTCAGATCTATTATATAATTACATTCACAGAACTTCGATACGGTTCAACGTCAACTAAATGGAACTAAATGATTGGTTATACAGTGCATATGATATGAACAATCGCGAAAGATATTTTCCACTGAACTCAAAACAATTGATGCAATCAAATATTCGCAATTTGTACAGTGTTTTAATCCATCTGCACAAACTTTTTGCAAAATTTCTGCTCATATTTCGTTCGGTTTTAACTAATACGCATGAAAGAATTCATTTAATTGTAGTGATGAGTGAATCCTGCTTGACGAACGCTACATTTACACCCATTTTCGAATTGAGTTAGAAGAATTGTTTGATGACACTATCGAGATATCTTCGAAATACTTTATATCAATGAAACGTCATATCTGGCTTCTGTATTGCGTTTTGCCAACTCTACGAGAGGTAAACAAGTAAAAGCGTGCGAAGTTCGGCCGGGCCGAATCTTATATACCCTCCACCATGGGTCGCATTTGTCGAGTTCTTTTCCCGGCATCTCTTCTTAGGCAAAAAAGGATAAAAGAAAAGATTTGCTCTGCTATTAGAGCGATATCAAGATAGGGTCCGGTTTAGACCACAATTAAATTATATGTTGGAGGCCTGTGTAAAATGTCAGCCAATTCGAATAAGAATTGCGCCCTTTGGTGGCTCAAGAAGTAAAATAGAGAGATCGATTTATATGGGAGCTGTATCGGGCTATAGACCGATTCAGGCCATAATTATCCATATAGGATCCGTCGTACAAAATTTCAGGCAAATCGGATAATAATTGCGACCTCTAGAGGCTCTAGAGGCTCAAGAAGTCAAGATCCCAGATCGGTTTATATGGCAGCTATATCAGGTTATGAACCGATTAAAACCTTATTTGAAACAGTTGTTGAGAGTTAAAATAAAATACGTCATGCAAAATTTCAGCCAAATCGGATAGGAATTGCGCCCTCTAGAAGCTCAAAAATGCAAGTCCCCAGATCTGTTTATGTGACAGCTATATCAGGTTATGAACTGATTTGAACCATACTTGGCGCACTTGTTGGATATCATAACAAAACACGTCGTGCGATTTTTTATTCCAATCGGATAAGAATTGCGGTCTCTAGAGGCTCAAGAAGTCTAGACCCAAGATCGGTTTATATGGCAGCTATATCAAAACATGGACCGATATGGCCCATTTACAATACCAACCGACCTACACTAATAAGAAGTATTTGTGCAAAATTTCAAGCGGCTAGCTTTACTCGTCGGACAGACGGACGGACATGGCTAGATCGACATAAAATGTCGCGACGATCAAGAATATATATACTTTATGGGGTCTTAGATGAATATTTCGAGTAGTTACAAACAGAATGACGAAATTAGTATACCCCCCATCCTATGGTGGAGGGTATAACAAGCAATACAAATACGTCATCAATATCGTGTATCTGAACAACAGTTCTTTGCTAATGCTATACGTCTCTGGAATCATCTTCCCAATAGTATTCTAATTATAAGTAGTTCACATCTTCGATTTATAATTATTTTAATTAATTATTGGTTTTGTCTTTTTTATAACTACTTATTTATTTATTTCATCAGTAACTTTGATTAAATTGTTAAATTTTCTTTAAAGCTTCTTTTTCGACATTTTTTATACTTTTTTTTATTTAAATATTGTATCAGTAACTTTGTTTAGATTATTAAATATTTTTTACCAATTATTTTTCTATTTAAAGGAAAACTTGTTGAACTCAGTATATTTATCAATTTACCAACCAACCCAATAAGACACTAGCTGGACCGGACCGGCTCCGCTGCGTCTTCTTTTACTTTATACGGAACAAAATTTCCCTTGGAATATTTATTTTGGACAATTAAAGAGCTTTTAGTAAAATATCTTGCTACGAAAATTGTATATCGCTTGACTAACAGTTTAACAATATAAGTGCCTTTATCTGAATTCCATATGATCTTTATTGGTCTACGAATTTAAGTTTGGATGTTAGGTGTACTCCATTCTTAAAATACTTTATTTCAGCCCGATATTCTCATGATGTCTGATTGAGGGGTGTTTCCGGGGTGAGGTGGTCCCCCAGACACTTGGCCCTGAAAATATATCAGCATCTTGCTCTTCTCTTAAATACAAATTATTTAAACCACATATTGCCATTGGTTTTGAGGGGAGTTTACAGGATGAGGCGTCCCCCAAACACATGGCTCCAAAATTGGTTATCAAATTCGTTTTCTAATCTCAAATACCTTTCATTTGAGCCACATAAAAATTTCACCCTTTGGGGGGTGTTTTGGGGAATGGGTAATGCCTTACATACATTTGGATATCAAATTCGTATTCTACTCCCAAATATCTTTATTTGAGCCCCATATTGCGATGGTCAGAAAAACATTGCTGTTTGTGGGGTATTTAGGCAAACGGATAGATCCCCAGAAAATTGGTTATAAAAGTGGATATTAATTCTTGCTCTACCCACCCAATTCCTTTCATTTAAGCCCTACATTGACATGGTCGGTAAATATGCCTGATTTAGGGATGTTTTGGGGAGTGGGGTGGTCCCCAAACACTAAGCAATGAAAATATATCAGCAACGTGCCCTCTTCTCTTATATTTGAACCCCATATTGCCTTTGGCCTCAAAATTGCATATCAAATTCGATGTCTAATCTCAAATACCATTCACTTAAGCTCCTTTTTTGAAAAAGCCAGCAAATATGTATGTCCGGTTTGGGGTATGGGCCCTAAAAACTATGAATATCGAGCTCCACTGTCTTGAAGACCCAACTTGTCTTGGTGAGCAAATAAGTCCTACTTGGGAGTTGTTATGACGTGAGACGTCCCCTAGACAGTTGGTCCCGAAAGTTGATGTCAGATTCATGGTCTTGTCCTAAATACCCTTCTTTTGAGTTACATTTTTCCATAGTCAGCAAACATGACCGGTTTGGGGGGTGTTTTGGGGTATGGGGCGGCCACTCAGTGACTTGCCTTGAAAATATATATCAGATTTGCCTTCTACTCTAAAATACATCTAATTTGAGCCTCACATTGCAATGGTCAGCAAATACTACCTATTTGGGTGGTGTGATGTGGGTGGGCTGGCCCCATAGACACTTTTCCCGAATATTGATATCAGATTCGTGCTTTACTTTCAAAGGCCTTTCATTTGAGTCCCATATTGCCATGGTCGGAACATATGTCCGATTTAGGGGTGTTTGGGGGTTGGGTGGTCCCCCAAACACTTGGTCTGACAAATGAATATCAGATACGTTTTTATACCCACCACCGAAGGATGGGGGTATATTCAATTTGGCATTCCGTTTGCAACACATCGAAATATCCATTTCCGACCCTATAAAGTATATATATTCTTGATCAGCGTAAAAATCTAAGACGATCTAGACATGTCCGTCCGTCTGTCAGTTGAAATCACGCAACAATCTTTAAAAATAGACATATTGAGCTGAAATTTTGCACAGGTTCTTTTTTTTGTCCATAAGCAGGTTAAGTTTCAATATGGACTATATCGGACTATATCTTGATATAGCCCCGATATTGGCCGATCGGCCGATTTAGGGTCTTAGGCCCATAAAAGCCACATTTATTACCCGATTTTGGTGAAATTAGAGACAGTGAGTTGTGTCTCAAATGTGAGTTGTGGCTCAGATCGGTCCAGATTTGGGTATAGCTGCCATATAGACTGATACGCCGATTTAGGGTTTTAGGCCCATAAAAGCCACATTTATTATTCGATTTTGCTGAAATTTTGGGACAATGAGTTGCGTTAGGCCCTTCGACATCATTTATCAATTTGGCCCAGATCGGTTCAGATTTGGATATAGCTGCCATATAGACCGATCTCTCGGTTTTAGGTTTTGGGGCCATAAAAGGAGCATTTATTGTCCGATATCGCTGAAATTTGAGACAGTGAGTTGTCTTAGACCCTTCGACATCATTCTTCAAATTGGCCCAAATCGGTCCAGATTTGGATATAGCTGCCATATAGACCGATCCTCTGATTTAGGGTCTTAGGCCCATAAAAGGCGCATTTATTGCCCGATTTAGCTGAAATTTGGGACAGTGAGTTGTCTTAGACCCTTCGATATCATTCGTAAATTTGGCCCAGATTGGTCTAGATTTGAATATAGCTGCCATATAGACCGATCCTCCGATTTAGGGTTTCAGGCCCATAAAAACCACATTTATTACCCGATTTTGCTGAAATTTGGGACAGTGAGTTGTGTTAGGCCCTTGAATATCCTTCTTGAATTTGGTCTAGATCGGTCCAGATTTGGATATAGCTGCCATATAGACCGATCTCTCGGTTTTAGGTTTTGGGGCGATAAAAGGCGCATTTATTATCCGATATCGCCAAAATTTGAGACAGTGAGTTGTGTTAGGCTCTTCGACATTTTCATGCAACTTGGCCCAAATCGGTCCAAAATTGGATATATCTGCCATGTCTTGGCCCCATAAAAGGCTCATTTATAATCCGATTTCACTGAAATTTGATACAGTGACTTATATTAGGCTTTTCGACATCCGTGTCGTATATGGTTCGGATCGGTTTATTTTTAGATATAGCTACTAAAAAGACCAATATTTTGGAACATATTTCGATATAATTGCTATAGGACATAACGTATGCAATTTTCACCGGATTTTGATGAAAGGTGGTTTACATATATACCCGAGGTTATTATCCAGTTATGATTCGTTTTAAAAACGGATCGAATTCATTGCACCTTGCA
Organism: Stomoxys calcitrans; assembly: GCF_963082655.1. Taxonomy (NCBI): domain Eukaryota; kingdom Metazoa; phylum Arthropoda; class Insecta; order Diptera; family Muscidae; genus Stomoxys; species Stomoxys calcitrans. The sequence goes on from NC_081552.1 coordinate 102,502,634, forward strand.
TATCACAAGCGTTGATTCGGTTTGTTAAATGAATTTCTTTCAATACATGTGGTACCCATATTAAAATTGACACCAAACAAACAAATGTAAACAAAATTTCGCGCACCTTTTTTCTAAAGCAAGCTAAAAGTAACAACTGATAACTGACAGAAGAAAGAATGCAATTACAGAGTCATAAGCCCTTGAAAAATTTTGTCAACGCCGACTATATTACTACTATATTACCGACAATTACTTTTTGGGCAACCCAATAATTAGTTTCAAATAAAGGAAACTCTCGCCAAGTAAACTTCTTTTCTGAAAAACGCTGGACTTTGTTTACGATAACAGTACATGTTTTTTTTGTCATAAATTCTTGCGAGATTTCGTGACGAATACAAAGTTTTTTTTTACCCTGACAGTACATTTCATTCTAGGTATATAGGACACGTTTTTCGGGGCTTCAACTAGTTTTTCTACAATTATAAATTATTCAGCGTCATGTTTATGTCTAAGTCTATTCTTTTTATACCCACCACAATAGGATGGGTGTATACTAATCTAGTCATTCCATTTATAACATCTCGAAATATTGATCTAGGACCCCATAAAGTATATATATTCTTGATCATCTCGTCATCCTGATTCCATCTAGCCGTGTCCGTCCGCCCGTCTGTCGAAATCATGATAGCGGTCCAACGCGTAACGTAAGCTACTTAATATTGATGTAGGCCATTGGGGATTGCAAATGGGCCATATCGGTTCAGATTTGGATATAGCTCCCATATAAACCGATCTCCCTTTTGACTTCTTAAGCACCTGGAAACCGCCTACTTGCCTGAAATTTTGCACATTGTGTTCTGTTATGAACAACTGTGCCAAGTACCGTTCAAATAGGTCTATAACCTGATATAGCTCCCGATTTGAATTCTTGAGTCCCTGGAAGCCTAAATTTTCATCAGATTTGGCTAAAATTTTGCACAAAGAGTTCTGTTATGACTTCCAACAACTGTATTAAGTACTGTCCAAATCAGTCAAGAACCTGATATAGCTCCCATATAAATCTATCTCCCGATTTGATTTCTTGTGCCCCTGGAAGCCTCAATTTTTGTCGGATTTGGCTGACATTTTGCACATAGGGGTCAAGAACCTGATATAGCTCCCATATTTTAGCAGAATCTATGGTGGTGGTTTCCCAAGATTTGGCCCGGCCGAACGTAGAACGCTTTTACTTGTTACTTTTAAAGTAAATTTTGATTGTTGAAGAAGATGCCAAGTTCAATTTAATGTTGTAACATAATTCAAACTCAATATTTCACCAATTATATGCAGATCTCAGTTGGTTATTCAAAATCTTTCACAGTCTATTTGGATTTCTACATTTTGTTATGATACAAAATTATATTAAAAACATTCCGTTTTCGCACAACTCCATTATGGTTATGTATGATGATCTGTTGTATTCAATATGCTATAAATAAAACAAAAAATTGCTTGTGGAAGTTGTGGTTTTCGCACATTCTAATACCTGGCAGTATGTTTCTCTAATGATTTTTGTCATTTAACATACCAGAATTTTTAGACTTAGGGTGATATTTTAAAATTTGTCACTTTCCGAGTTTATAATCCGCACTCTACCGAGCTCAATATACTGACTGCTTTTTGCTCAGTTAAAACAAAAAAGGAGAGATGTTGTGTGTGTGAGAATGTGTCTATATCAGTGACGAGCACACAATTGAAATTATTTGCAAGCCCATAGGCTTTCTTGTATACGTACAAAGTAGTGTGCAATAGTGTAAGCATTTTTGCCAACCACTGGTCTATACGCTCAAATACTTAATCTTTCTCTCTAATAGGAGAGATACAAGAGAATAATTAATTGTCCAGTATACGAATTACGTTTGCGCCTGTCAAATCACTTTTGCATTTAAAAAGTTTTTTGTTTGTTGCCTTCAAGGGCCGTGCGTTGGTATGTTGTATTTGAATCGTATTAATAGGGAAAACGCATCTATGATACAATTACCACATTAACCACGCTCGAAAATCCTGTAATTTTTCCCAATGCATGAGTTTTTGTGCAATGACAGATTTTTTTCTGTGGCCAGACTACTAATACTACTTCTATAATATATATGATTCTGTGTATCTGTTTGCAATCTCCGATCGTCTCGAAAGAGAAACAAACCAAAATTGTAAATTTTAATGAACCAATGTTCAGTCCTGAAAAATTCGACAGAATCGGATAACAAATGATCACTTTTTTGTAATATTTTTCAAAATCGGACGAACATATATATGAGAAATCGGAACCGATTTCGAGCAAACTCCTCAGATACTGTGGCAGTCGTCGAGGAAAGCGTTTTGCAAAATTTTTGGCAAGATGGATCAATAAATGCGCTTGCTGTGACTCTAGAAGTTAAAATCGGGCTATATATATATAAAGTATACATATATATTCTTGCTCGTCATTACACTTTAAGTCGACTTGGCCATGCCCGTCGGTGCGTCTGTCTGTCGCAAGCACGCTAACTCTCGAAGGAGTAAAGCTAGGCACTTGAAATTTTGCACAAATACTTTTTATTAGTGTAGGTCAGTTGGGATTGTAAATGAGCCAAATCGGTCCATGTTTTTATATATCTGCCATATAAACCGATCTTGGGTCTTGACTTCTTGAACCTCCAAAGGGCGTAATTCTTATCCGATTTGACTGAAATTTTGCACTTGGTGATCCGGTACCACTTCCAACAACTTTGCTAATTATGGTTCAAATCGGTTCATAACCTGCCATATAAACCGATCTTGGATCTTGACTTCTTGAACCGCTAGAGGGCGCAACTTTTATCCGAATTGGGTTGAAATTTTCCATGTGGTTTTTTGTTATGACTTCCAATAACTGTGCTACATATGGTTCAAATCGGTACATAACCTGATATAGCTGCCATATACACCGATCTGGGATCTGGACTTTGTGTGCCTCTAGAGGGGGCAATTCTCATGCGATTTGGCAAAAATGTACAACAGCTTCTCCCATGACCTTCAACATACGTGTCCAACATGGTCTGAATCGATATATAGCTTGATACAACTCCCATATAAACCGGTCTCCCGATTTTGCTTCTTGAGCCCCTACAAGGCGCAATTCTTATCCGAATGAACTGAAATATTACACAATGACTTCTACAATGTTCAGCATTCATTTATGGTCCGAATCGGACTTTAACTTGATATAGCTCCAATGGCGTAACAGTTCTTATTCAATATTAGATAAAGATACCGAGCAAAGAACTCGACAAATGCTATCCATGGTGGAGGGAATATAAGATTCGGCCCGGCCGAACTTATCACGCTCTTACTTGTTTGATCTTAAAATCTTATTGAGATACCATTGCAGGATATTGCCCGGCTTTAGACCATTATTTATTGCTTTCTACTCAAAGAATAGTATAACAAATCAAACAAAAGGCTGGTCACTGCCTATACACCTACGGTAAAAGGCTCTTTCTTTTGTTGCAAACCCAATCACTTTTTCATCTTTCAAGGTTTTTTGCCTGTTAGTGCAAAGATAATTAAATTTTGCGATTTTTGTTTGTTTCTCCTTCGAGACGAGCTCTATGATCGGAAAATGCAAATGGAAAAGGAAAGCCAAAGATAGCAACACACACATCAACCACTATATCTACCATATTGGGTGTGATGGCTTCAAGGGCCATGTGTTGGTATGTTGTATTTGCATCGTATTTATTGCGAAAACGCATCTATGATACAATTACCACATTAACCACTCTCGACAATCCTATCTATTAGCTGTACTTTTTCCCAATGCATGAGTTTTTGTGTAATGACAGACTTTTTATACCCTACACCACTACTGTGTTACAGGGTATTATAACTTAGTGAATTTGTTTGTAACACCCAAAAGGAGATAGATTAAAAGTATACCGATCGACTCAGAATAACTTTCTAATTCGATTTAGCTGTGTCCGTCTGTCCGTCCGTCTGTCCATGTTAATTTGTGTACAAAGTACAGGTGGCAGTTTTCATCCGATCGACTTCAAATTTGGTACAGGCATGTTTTTCGGCATAGATACGAAGCCTATTGAAATTTGAAAAAATCGGTTCAGATCTGGATATAGCTCCCATATATATGTTCGTCCGTTTTTCAGTAATAATGCAATAAAACGGTCATTTGTTAACAGATTCTCTCGAAATTTGGCAGGAACAATTTTTTTACGACTGTCGACATTACTGGTGATTGAAATTGGTTCAGATTTAGATATTGCTCCTATAAATATATATATCGCCCGATTTTCACTCCTAGAGCCACTGCAAGCACATTTATTGACCAATCTTGCAAAAATATTGCACAACGCTTTCCATGACGACCACCAGAATACACAAAATCGGACGAACATATATATGAGAGCTATATCTTAATCGGAACCGATTTCGAGCAAACTCCTCAGATACTGTGGCAGTCGTCGAGGAAAGCGTTTTGCAAAATTTTGGCAAGATGGATGAATCAATGCGCTTCTAGCGGTTCAAGAAGTCAAGATCCAAGATCGGTTTATATGGCAGCTATACCAGGTTATGAACCGATTTGAACCATAATTAGCAAAGCTGTTGGAAGTGGTACCGGATCACCAAGTGCAAAATTTTAGTCAAATCGGATAAGAATTACGCCCTTTGGAGGTTCAAGAAGTCAAGACCCAAGGTCGGTTTATATGGCAGCTATATCAAAACATGGACCGATTTTGCTCATTTACAATCCCAACTGACCTACACTAATAAAAAGTATTTGTGCAAAATTTCAAGTGCCTAGCTTTACTCCTTCGAGAGTTAGCGTGCTTGCGACAGACAGACGCACCGACGGGCATTGCTAAATCGACTTAAGTGTAATGATATATATATTGGGTTGCCCAAAAAGTAATTGCGGAATTTTCATATAGTCGGCGTTGATAAAATTTTTCACAGCTTGTGACTCTGTAATTGTATTCTTTCTTCTGTCTTCTTCTGTGTTATCAGCTGTTACTTTTAGCTTGCTTTAGAAAAAAAGTGTAAAAAAGTATATTTGATTAAAGTTCATTCTAAGTTTTATTAAAAATGCATTTACATAATGCGAAATGGGACTCAAATGAATGGTATTTGCGAGTAAACCACTAATCTGATATCCAAATTTGGGACAAAGTTTCTGGGGTCCACCCATTCACCAAAACAACCCTCAAACAAGCCTTATTTACTGACCATGTCAATATGGGGTTTAAATAAGAGGTATTTGAGTGTAGAAATCGAATCTAATTTGCAGATGTGAGACCAAGTGTTTTGGCCCCCCAAACACTTGGTCTCACATCCCATCCCCGAGATCATTACCCAAAGAAGATAAATTTACGACCATAGCAATATGGGGCTCAAACGAAAGGACTTTGGAAGTACAGCATGAATCTGAAACCAATATTGGGGAAAAGTGTCTATAGGGGCCACCACACCCCCATAACACCACCCAAATAGGAAGTATTTGCTGACCATTGCAATATGAGGCTCAAATAAGACGTATTTTAGAGTAGAACACGAATCTGATATATATTTTCAAAGCCAAGTCACTGAGTGGCCGCCCCATCCCCCAAAACACCACCCAAACCGGTCATGTTTGCCGACTATGGAAAAAGGAGCTCAAATGAAGGGCATTTGGGAGTAGACCATGAATCTGAAATCAACTAGGGGACGTCTCACCACCATAACAACCCCAAAGTAGGATGTATTTGCTCACCAAGACAATTTGGGTCTTCAAGACAGTGGAGCTCGATATTCATAGCTTTTAGGGCCCTTACCCCAAACCGGACATATTTGGTGTCTTTTTCAATAAGGGGTTCAAGTGAATGGTATATGAGATTAGAAATCGAATTTTGACGCCAATGGCAATATGGGGTTCAAATATATGAGAAGAGAGCACGTTGCTTATATATTTCAGGGCTTAGTGTTTGTGGGACCACCCACCACCCACTCCCCAAAACACCCCTAAATCGACCATATTTACCGACCATGTCAATGTGGGGCTTCAATGAAAGAAATTGGGGGGTTGAGCAAGAATTGATACCCACTTTCGGGACCAATTTTCTGGGGGTCTACCCCTTTCCTAAAATACCCCACAAACAGCAATATTTTTCTGACCATCGAAATATGGGGCTCAAATGAAAGGTATTTGGGAGTAGAATACGAATTAGATATTTAAATGTAGGATCATGTATTTAAGGCATCACCCCTTCTCCAAAACACCTCCCAAAGGGTAAAATTTTTACGACCCTGCCAATATGAAAAGGTATTTGAGATTAGAAAACGAATTTGATGACCAATTTTGTGGCCATGTGTTTGGGGGATGCCTCATCCTGTAAACTCAAAACCAAATCTCAAAGCCAATTGCTATATGGGGTTTAAATAATTGGTATTTCAGAAAAGAGCACGATGCTGATATTTGTTCAGGCCAAGTGTGTGGGGGACCAACTCACCCCGAAAACACCCCTAAATCGGACATCATGAGAATATCGGGTTGAAATAAAGTTTTTTATCCAAACTTAAATTTGTAGACCAATAAAGATCATATGGGATTCACATAAAGACACTTATCGAAAATAAATATTCGAATGAAAATTTTTGTTTGTTTGTTTGTTTAAATGAAAGATATTTAAGAGTAGAAAACGTATCTGATATCCAGTTATCGGACTTTGTGTTTCAGGAGCCACCCCAACCCCCAAAACACCCCTAAATCGGACATATTTACCGACCATGGCAATATGGGACTCAAATGAGAGGTATTTGCGAGTAGAATACGAATTTGGTATCAAAATGTGGGACCAAGTTTCCGTGGGTGTACCCCTTCCGCAAAACACCCCCCAACACGATTTATTTACTGATCATGGCAATATGGGGCTGCAATGAATGGTATTTAAGTGTAGAATGGGGGGCCGCCCCTTCCAAAAACAACCACCAAAGAGGACAAATTTGCTACAATAGCAATATGGGGCTCAAATGAAAGGTCTGCTGGTATATTTTCAGAGCTTAGTGTTTGGGGGACCACCCACTCCCCAAAACACACGTAAATCGGGCATATTTACTAACCACGTCAATGTGGGGCCCAAATTAATGCTATTGGGGGTCTACCCCTTTCCCTAAAACACTCCACAAACAACAATTATTTACTGACTATCGCAATATGGAGCTCAAATTAAGGTATTTGGGAGTAGAATACGAATCTGATATCCCAATGTGGGATCATGTATTTGGGTTACCGCCTCTTTCCCAAAACACCCCCTAAAGAGCACAAATTTTGGGGCCAAATGTTTGAGGACGCCTCATCCCATAAACTCCCCTTAAACCAATAGCAATATGGGGTTTAAGAGCACGATGCTGGTATTTTTGTTTTGGCCACGAGTCTGAGTGACCACCTCACCCCCGAAAACTCCCCTAAATCGAACATTATGACAATATCGAGCTGAAATAAAGACTTTTAATAATGGAGTATATCTAACACCCAAACGTTAATGACCCTAAACCCTGCGAGCGGATAAATAGACCAGTAAAGATCATATGGGATTCAGATAAAGTCATTTAAAGGGTGATTTTTTTGAGGTTAGGATTTTCATGCATTAGTATTTGACAGATCACGTGGGATTTCAGACATGGTGTCAAAGAGAAAGATGCTCAGTATGCTTTGACATTTCATCATGAATAGACTTACTAACGAGCAACGCTTGCAAATCATTGAATTTTATTACCAAAATCAGTGTTCGGTTCGAAATGTGTTCATTCACCGTAACGTTGCGTCCAACAGCATCTTTGAAAAAATACGGTCCAATGATTCCACCAGCGTACAAACCACACCAAACAGTGCATTTTTCGGGATGCATGGGCAGTTCTTGAACGGCTTCTGGTTGCTCTTCACTCCAAATGCGGCAATTTTTTCTTATTTACGTAGCCATTCAACCAGAAATGAGCCTCATCGCTGAACAAAATTTGTCAAAATTTGAACACATTTCGAACCGAACACTGATTTTGGTAATAAAATTCAATGATTTGCAAGCGTTGCTCGTTAGTAAGTCTATTCATGATGAAATGTCAAAGCATACTGAGCATCTTTCTCTTTGACACCATGTCTGAAATCCCACGTGATCTGTCAAATACTAATGCATGAAAATCCTAAACTCAAAAAAATCACCCTTTATATTGTTATGCTTTTGCGATATACATATATTATTTTCTTAGTATGGTATTTCACTAAAAGCTATTTAATAAATATTCAAATGATAATTTTGTTCCATATAAGTAAAGGAAGGCGCAGCGGAGGGGGACCGGTTCAGCTAGTATTTTTATAAAATAAAATTATATTACATTTTGGTTTTTAGAAAAAAAAGTAAAAATTTCATTGAATTTTGTTTTAAGTGAAATTTTTTTGAAACTTTGTAACTGTTTGTAACTACTCGAAATATTCGTCTAAGACCCCATAAAGTATATATATTCTAGATCGTTGCGACATTTTATGTCGATCTAGCCATGTCCGTCCGTCCGTCTGTCGAAACTACCGAAGGTGTAAAGCTAGCTTGAAATTTTTAACAAATGCTTCTTATTAGTGTAGGTCGGATGATATTGTTAATGGGCCATATCGGTCCATGTTTTGATATAGCTGCCATATAAACCGATCTTGGGTCTTGACTTCTTCAACCTCTAAAGTGCGCAATTCTTATCCGATTGAAATGAAATTTTGCACGACGTGTTTTGTTACGATATCCAACAAGTGTGCCAAGTATGGTTCAAATCGGTCCATAACCTGATATAGCTCTCATATAAACCGATCTTGGGTCTTGACTTCTTGAGCCTCTAGAGTGCGCAATTATTATCCGATTTGCCTGAAATTTTGTACGACGGTTCCTCTCATGACCATTAACATACGTGTTTATTATGGTCTGAATCGGTCTATAGGCCTATGCAGCTCCCATATAAATGGATCTCTCTATTTTACTTCTTGAGCCCCCAAAGGGTGGAATTCTTATTCGAATTGGCTGACATTTTACACAGGTCTCCAACATATAATTTAATTGTGGTCCAAACCGGACCATATCTTGATATCGCTCTAAAAGCAGAGAAAATCTTTTCTTATATATTTGTTTTTGCCTAAGAAGAGATGCCGGGAAAAGAACTTGACAAATGCGATCCGTGGTGGAGGGTTTATAAGATTCGGCCCGGCCGAACTTAGCAAGCTTTTACTTGTTTTCCTATAACATATACCTATTTTAAGGATCTAAGGGGGAAAGCCAGAAGGAATTTATGTCTAGTCTGAAGGGATTGTTTGGGCATGACATTTTTAATATAGACATAAGGAATAGGAATATAATAGTACTGAAGCTACTAAAACTCGAGGACCATGCTAGGGTCAAACAGTTCTTGGTGAGAGAAGGTACGTCCTTTTATGTAGGTACGTCCTTTTATGCCGATGAGTTGGAGGTCATATACTCTGACGAGCACCTATGTGGTAGATAACCTGTGGTCTTTCCTGGAGGAGACATGTATTAAGATGGGTGATCTACAATATTTATCATGATGCTCACGAACAATAAATGGATAATACAGCTGCGCCAAGGTTCTGATGTGAAGTCTTTCCGCAGAGAGCAATACAAAGTGTATATGGTGAGGAATAAGACAGTAGGAGCCACCCAATGCCACAATTGCCAAAGATTTGATTATGTTTCGACCAAGTGCAGCATGGCATTTAACCGGAGCGGATAGTGAGGGTATCATGTCTAAAGATCCCGCCACTGGCAAAAAATATTAAGATAGCAACCTTGCCTTTGTTCTGCGCTTACTGCAAAGCGAAAGGACACACGGCTGGCGATAAAGACTGCCCGAAGCGCCAGGGGATACTATCACGTGTGAAAGAGAGGAAATGTTTGCTAAAGCATCAAAAATGTTTGCTAAAACAGCAGTTTTTGTCCGCTGAAAATGGGAAAGCAGACATTACTGCTGTTTCAACAAACATAGGGCAAACATTTCTTACTGCTATTTCAACTAACAAACTCTGCAGTCTTGAGTACACAAGATTGCTGAAAAAAATTTTGTATGCTACTTTTTATGATTGCCTGTTAATTTTTTGATTACTTTAGGCATTTTTATACCCACCACCGAAGGATGGGGGTATATTCATTTTGTCATTCCGTTTGCAACACATCGAAATATCCATTTCCGACCCTATAAAGTATATATATTCTTGAACAGCGTAAAAATCTAAGACGATCTAGACATGTCCGTCTGTCCGTCTGTCTGCTGAAATCACGCTACAGTCTTTAAAAATAGAGATATTGAGCCGAAATTTTGCACAGATTCTTTTTTTGTCCATAAGCAGGTTAAGTTCGAAGATGGGCTATATCGGACTCTATCTTGATATAGTCCCCATATAGACCGATCCGCCGATTTAGGGTCTTAGGCCCATAAAAGCCACATTTATTATCCGATTTTGTTGAAATTTGGAGCAGTGAGTTGTGTTAGGCCCTTCGACATCCTTCGTCAATTTGGCTCAGATCGGTCCAGATTTGGATATAGCTGCCATATAGACCGATCCTCCGGATAAGGGTCTTAGGCCCACAAAAGCCACATTTATTAATTGATTTTGATGAAATTTGGGACAGTAAATTGTGCAAGGCCCATCCTTCGTTAATTTGGCTCAGATCGGTCCAGATTTGGATATAGCTGCCATATAGATCGATCCTCCGATTTATGGTGTAAGGCCCATAAAAGCCACATTCATTATCCGATTTCGCTGAAATTTGGGACAGTGAGTTGTGTGAGGCCCTTCGACATTCTCCGTCAATATGGCTTAGATCGGTTCAGATTTGGATATAGCTGCCATATAGACCGATTCTCCAATTCAGGGTCTTAGGCCCATAAAAGCCACATTTATTATCCGATTTCGCTGAAATTTGGGACAGTGAGTTGTGTTAGGCCCTTCGACATTCTCCGTCAATATGGCTCAGATCGGTACAGATTTGGATATAGCTGCATATAGACCGATCTCTTGGTTTTAGGTTTTGGGGCCATAAAAAGCGCATTTATTGTCCGATGCTGCCGAAATTTGGGACAAAGAGTTAAGTTAAGCCCCTCCACATATTTCTGCAATTTTTTTAGATATTCATTTAGAAATTTTGTTGGAAGAGATGATTTCAATTTGTGGAATATAACTGTAAAAAATCTATCTGATCCATCCATTGGCATACATTTTGAAATGTGGCGAACATACGGCCGGTTCGGCATGCTTTAACTTGTTTCTTCTAACATCCCCTTCATAATTAAGCAGTCAGTTTGACACAGATGATGTGGTTTTATGATGGCGTAGTGATTAACTGGATTAACTTTGTAAATATTGTAAATAGTATTAGTAGTTTCGTTCTGTTTTGCGTTGGACGCGCCTTCTTTTGGTTTTATTTTTCTTAGTTAGTAGTTAGTTAAGGAGTTGTGAGTTCCCTTTTTTTGGGGAGAATTTGAATATGCCCGTAATATTGGGCATAGAAGTATTATAACATCGATTGAATTTGTATCGATGTTATAATACTTCTAAGGGGCAAGGATCCGAACCAGCTATGCCGAAGGGCTGAAAGGGTCTTGCATATGGTATATGACTGGTCTAGACCCAGGGGACGCAATGTTAACCCGGGAAGGAAGGAGTGAGGAAGACGAAAGTGGGCCAATTTGACGCATCACGTGTCCTCAATAAAACGATGTAGATATCTGACAAGGTCAAATATTTAGGGATGTTCTTGGACAGGAAACTGAACTCACATTCAGAAGCATACCGAGAGAGCTCACAGATTGTGGGCACTATGTAGACAGGCCTGAACAGAACACTGCGCGAGCTCTTGAGGCCCTTGCTTTTAGTATGCAAAGAAGGGCTAGTTGAAGAGAAAATACTGCCAAGGCTGTCCACAGACGGTCCGGTCCAAGCCGAGGACCGTCGAATAAAATGGATGAAGGAAGCGGAACAACGAAGAACCGGACCACAGGACCAAAACCTTTAACTATAAAAGAATACTGGGAACGGATAGGGAAAACAGAGAAGACCAAGGAACCAGTGATCCCAGTACGCAGAGGAGGATACACCTAGCGCTTGAAGCGCGAAAAAGCAATACTGTTAAGGCAAATTAACGGTAATACCCCACTTAGCTGCGAAATTTCTAGCAAATGTTGGAATAGAATCGACGAAGTCGATTTCCTGATAAAACAATACTTACAAAATAAAAATACCCTCCCCAAAAAAAAGCTTTTGAGATGTGCATTTTTCTGCACTCTAGGTGTCGGTATGCGAATATTCGCTCGCACTTAATTAATGTTGGATATATTTTTTTCTTAAAATCAAATAGAAATAATAAAATGTATTTTAGAAATTAAAATAAATTTCGTAATATAAAAATATTAAAACATTGTAAACAATAGGATTCAAAAGTAAAGAAATAATTATACATATGTATTAAAAAAAACAAGTAAAAGCGTGCTAAGTTCGGCCGGGCCGAATCTTATATACCCTCCACCATGGATCGCATTTGTCGAGTTCTTTTCCCGGCATCTCTTCTTAGGCAAAGAAGGATATAAGAAAAGAGTTGCTCTGCTATTAAAACGATTTCAAGATATGGTCCGGTTCGGACCACAATTAAATTATATGTTGGAGACCTGTGTAAAATTTCAGCCAATTCGAATAAGAATTGCGCCCATTGGGGCTCACGAAGTAAAATAGAGAGAACGATTTATATGGGATCTGTATCGGGCTATAGACCGATTCAGAACATAATAAACACGTTTGTTGATGGTCATGAGAGGATCCGTCGTAAAAAATTTCAGGCATATCGGATAATAATTGCGACCTCTAGGGGTCACGAAGTCAAGATCCCAGATCGGTTTATATGGCAGCTATATCAGGTTATGAACCGATTTGAACCTTATTTGACACAGTTGTTGAAAGTAAAAATAAAATACGTCATGCAAAATTTCAGCCAAATCGGATAGGAATTGCGCCCTGTAGAAGCTCAAGAATTCAAATCCCCAGATCTGTTTATATGACAGCTATATCAGGTTATTGACCGATTTCAACCATACTTGACACAGTTGTTGGATATCATAACGAAATACTTCGTGCAAAATTTCATTCAAATCGGATAAGAATTGTGCCCTCTAGAGGCTCAAGAAATCAAGACCCAAGATCGGTTTATATGGCAGCTATATCAGGTTATAAACCGATTTGAATCATACTTGGTACAGTTGTTGGATATCGTAACAAAACACGTCGTGCAAAATTTCATTCTGATCGGATAAGAATTGCGCACGCTAGAGGCTCAAGAAATCAAGACCCAAAATCGGTTTATATGGCAGCTATATCAGGTTATGGACCGATTTGAACCATACTTGGCACAGTTGTTGGATATCATAACAAAACACGTCGTGCAAAATTTCATTCTCATCGGATAAGAATTGCGCACTGTAGAGGCTCAAGAAGTCAAGACCCTAGATCGGTTTATATGGCAGCTATATCGAAACATGGACCGATATGGCCCATTTACAATACCAACCGACCTACACTAATAAGAAGTATTTGTGCAAAATTTCAAGCGGCTAGCTTTACTCCTTCGGAAGTTAGCGTGCTTTCGACAGACAGACGGACGGACAGACGGACGGACATGGCTAGATCGACATAAAATGTCGCGACGATCAAAAATATATATACTTTATGGGGTCTCAGACGAATATTTCGAGTAGTTACAAACAGAATGACGAAATTAGTATACCCCCCATCTTATGGTGGAGGGTATAAAAAATTAGAACATGGGTCAGCCGGAATCAATGTTAGGTAAGCCGAATGCCAATGTAGTAAATGAGGTAAAAGTTGAGGAGAAATTAGATAATCTTTTATTGGTTAGACCTCGTCGGTCTAACCATTTTTGCAAGCTTAAATTTAGCTTTAAAGCTATACTTAATGCATCATAAGATGCCTAAGAAAAAATATTTGGATAAAGGAAAGAATCTCGATAGGATCTAATTAAACACAACGAAAGGCAATGGGATGGAATCTATTGCACACAGTTTTAGAAACAGAAAAAGAGAAATTCATGAAAGCTTACAAGTGTATAAAAAAAATAATCATATATTAGGTTAGAAATGATAAAGAAGAATCTAGGGATATTAGCGAGCTCGATCGAGAATATTAGAAAGTTAATATACGAATACAGAAGGAAACTAGTCGAAGAACACGTGAAATATTGCCTAGCATTTTTTTGGACTATAATGGATCAATTGGTGAAGATTTTATCGAAGCACCACATTAATCAGGAGGTTCCTCATGCTATTCATAGCCCTCTGGAGATAGATATAGATATTTTATTCCCGACGGGAGGGACTGGAATACTAGAACCTATCGGAGAGCATTCGGAAGAAGGTAAGACTGATTATAAAATGGGCCAGATGACAGTGGAATTCTTGAACACCGTTTCAAGACTGATACCCGACATCGATGAGAAACCAGAAAACTGGCGTTCTTTCATCGACGCATTGTCACTGGTGGATACTATCAAAGATTCACATGAGGAAATTGCGGTTTCTGTAATAAAGACAAAATTAAAAGGGAACACCATGAACCTAATTTAGAATGAGACGACCATTCTACAAATAATAAACAGACTTCAGGTCTTAACTGCAAGAATCATGAATATTAGGCAAAGTAGCAAAACCGCAGGTGCTTATTGTGGTGAGATCGAAGCCCTGACGAAGTCTTTCGAAAGAGCATACATATCAGAAGTACTATCGAGTTATATGGCATCCATGTATTCAACTCGGATGGCTGTGAAGGCGAACCCGAAGAAGTGCACCAATGATAGGGTTAAACTTATCATGGAAGCAGGTCAGTTCAACTCCATGAACGAAGTGGTCAGTAAATTCATCAGCAGTTGTACAGAAGCGACGGGACAACAGAACTCTGTACTATATTTCAGAAACATCTTTCGTGGTGACTATAGAGGAAATAGCAGAAGGTTTAGGGGAAACTTCCGGAGTAATAACCACAGTAATAACAATAGGAATAACAATAATAACTACCGACAGAAAAACAGAGGTCGAGTTTGGAACTGACCCAACAATGGCAATAACTATTATGGAAATAGAAACGTCAATCTAATATTGACAATACAAGTTCGGAAAATCCGAACAGTCCCCTAGGATCAGAGCTGTAAATAGGAAAGTGTATACTATCCGCCTTAATTTTTGCTTATTTGTACAATATATTTGCACATAAAACAGCCAGACACATTAATAAGTACACACTGGAGCAAATGTTTCACTTATAAAAACTAACCACGCACCATATCATGACATAGACAGAAAGCATATTTCAAATCTCAGCGGAATAGGACAAGGTAAAATTTGAAACACTTGGAATAATAGATTTTGACTTAAGATTCAAAAACTATGAAATACTACAAATTTTACATGTGGTTAACAACGATTTTCCAATACAATGTGATGGAATCATTGGTAGGGATTTCATAAAAAAATACAATTGTTTATTGGATTTCAAAGAAGATTCAGATTACCTTATCCTACGCCCACACAATATTCAAAATCAAATAGAAATATCCATGTCGAATACATGCAATGAAGATTTGGCTCCACCAGCAAGGTCTGAAGTCATACAACCAGTTACACTTACGACTAAATATAAAGAAGTTTTGATACCAAATCATAAACCACAACCAGGTGTGTTCATAGCTCTTGTGCGATCTGACAAAGCATATATTCGATTCTTGAACACAAATAACCACACAGTTACACTCAAACATAAAGAAATTTTAACAGAGGATATCAATGATTGTGAGATAATTGAAAATAAGACAAATAATAGTCAAAGAAAATCAGAAATTATTAAATTATTGAATAAAAATTTTCCAAAACAATTTTGCGAAACATTAACAGAACTTTGTTCTGAGTACATTGATATTTTCGGGCTAGAATCAGAAATAATAACAACCAACAATTTTTATGAGCAAAAATTAAGGCTTAAGGATAATGACCCGCTGTACATTAAAAACTACCGAATACCGGATACACACAAAGAAGAGATAAGAAAACAGGTCACTAAACTCGAGAACCACCGTAGCGCAGTGGTTAGCATGTCCGTATATAACACTGAACGCCTGGGTTCGAATCCTGGCGAGACCAAAAGAAAAACTTTTCAGTGGTGATTTTCCTCTCCTAATGCTGGCAACATTTGTGAGGTATTATGCCATGTAAAACTTCTCTCCAAAGAGGTGTCGCACTGCGACACGCCGTTCGGACTCGGCTATAAAAGGGAGGCCCCTTATCATTGAGCTTAAACTTGAATCTGACTGCACTCATTGATATGTGAGAAGTTTGCCCCTGTTCCTTAGTGTAATGTTCATGGGCAAAAATTTGCAATTTGCAAAACTCGTGAACGATAATATTGTGGAACTCTCACAATCAGAGTACAATAGTCCATTACTATTGGTACCAACGAAATCCCTTCCAAATTCCAACGAGAAGAGATGGAGACTAGTTATCGACTATAGACAAATAAATAAGAAACTGGTAGCTGATAAATTCTCACTTCCAAGAATAGTCGATATTTTAGATCAACTTGGTAGAGCTAAGTATTTCTCTTGTCTTGACTTAATGTCCGAGTTTCATCAGCATCGCGGTATAATCAAGGCGACGATAGGAAACCTGGAAGGAATGGAAGAGTTTTCCGATCGGATACCTAAGACGACAACTAGGAATGAGAAGCAGACGATTTGGCTGTAAAGACCAGAGAACTGCCATCAATAAACTTGGTTAACCCGAAGCCTTTCGGGTCGACGCTGTCCGTGTTAAGGGCGTGGATGACGAATGCGCATGTGGAACCGCGAAACGGTCATTAGGACGGCGAAAATCCTTTGGAGAGATCCAAATCGTGAGAAGACGAGGCTATTACTGAAAGTAAGTAAAAAGGAGGTCAGTATAGCTCTCGGTATCATAACGGCGCACATAGGATTACGAGCTCATTTATGTTAAATCGGTGCGGCAAGTGATAACAAATATAGAGCACACGGGGAAGATGATGAGACGTTGGGGCATTTCTTTTGCCATTGCCCGGCTTTCGCGCCAAATATTGGGTTGCCTAAAAAGTAATTGCGGATATTTTAAAAGAAAGTAAATGCATTTTTAATAAAACTTAGACTGAACTTTAATCAAATATATAATTGCCATTTTGTTCGATAACCTTTTGCCATCTTCCTGGCAAATTTAGTATTCCACGCTCATAGAACTTCTGGCCTTTATCTGCAAAAAACTGAACCAAGTGCGATTTGATAGCCTCATCATTGCCGAAAGTTTTACCATTTAAGGAGTTCTGCAAAGATCGAAATATATGGTAGTCTGATGGTGCAAGGTCAGGGCTATATGGTGGATGCATCAAAAGTTTCCAGCCAAGCTCACTCAGTTTTTGGCGAGTGACCAAAGATGTGTGCGGTCTAGCGTTGTCCTGGTGGAATATGACACCTTTACGATTGACAAATTCTGGTCGCTTCTCCATGATGGCTGTATTCAATTTGTCCAATTGTTGGCAGTAAACATCCGAATTAATCGTTTGGTTCCTTGGAAGCAGCATAAAATATACCACCACACCCTTCCAATCCCACCAAACAGACAGCATAACCTTCTTTTGGTGGATATCAGCCTTTGAAGTGGTTTGAGCTGGTTCACCATACTTGGACCATGATCGTTTTCGACTAACGTTGTTGTAAACAATCCATTTTTCATCTCCAGTTATGATTCGTTTTAAAAACGGATCGAATTCATTGCGTTAAGGTGCATATCACTAGCGTTGATTCGGTTTGTTAAATGAATTTCTTTCAATACATGTGGTACCCATATTAAAATTGACGCCAAACAAACAAATGTAAACAAAATTCGCGCACTTTTTTTCTAAAGCAAGCTAAAAGTAACAGCTGATAACTGACAGAAGAAAGAATGCAATTACAGAGTCACAAGCCGTTGAAAAAATTTGTCAACGCC
This sequence comes from Stomoxys calcitrans, assembly GCF_963082655.1. Taxonomy (NCBI): domain Eukaryota; kingdom Metazoa; phylum Arthropoda; class Insecta; order Diptera; family Muscidae; genus Stomoxys; species Stomoxys calcitrans. The sequence goes on from NC_081552.1 coordinate 102,520,694, forward strand.
GACTATATTACTACTATATTACCGACAATTACTTTTTGGGCAACCCAATAGATACCGGCACTTAGGTGGGGACACAATGTCAGACATGATCCTACTTAGGGTCGTGGCTTGGAAAACAATTAAGGATATTGTATGAAGCAACTTAGATTTTCTATTTCGAGGTTACTTTTTTAGTATTTAGACCGCACAACAATTCGATTACTGATGCCCATAGTGGCATGGGGCGGATTAACATCCGCACCCTCTTTTCAACCTAACTTAACCTAACCTAATATAGGGGAGTTAACGACGAGATTGATCGGCTAGGCTGGCCTTGCAAGAATTTAATTTGAGGTGTTATTGTTATCTACTCAGACAAACGTAGTGTAAACATGTTGAGTAGACTAATTTATGACTGCATTTGAAATGTAAATTAGTAAGTATGATAAAGTAAATAATGAAATATCAAGCATAGGCTAATTTATGCCCTAATACATGTTTTGAAAATTTGGTAACGGGTCGATCCGACAGAGTGATAGTATGAAGTACCCAGACCTTACCCTTTTCGAACGCCTTACATGGAAGGGCCATATAAAAGTAAAGCCGCAACATCTAAAATTAAATTAGAAAGTTGTAATGGTTACTAGGCCATAAATCTGAGTTAAGTTTAGAAAATAAAATGTTGCTATATAATAACACTTTTGAAACCAGTCTGGACTTATGTTATTCAGCTTAGGGGAACTGCAGCTAATTCTAACCTTGAAATTCTGCAGAGAAGCCAATCCAAAACCTCTAAATGATCTCAAAAGCATCGAGGTACATTAGCATCAAAAATATCCAAAAAGACAAAAATATATTAACAGTAAAAGTATAAATTCGAAAACATTCAGCAGACTATTTTGTGGACTAGGTAACCATATCAACCCACTAGCAATTTCTTTCCTAGATGAATCAAACGAAGTATTGAGGCTCAAACCATTGCATATAAAGGGTGATTTTTTTGAGGTTAGGATTTTCATGCATTAGTATTTGACAGATCACGTGGGATTTCAGACATGGTGTCAAAGAGAAAGATGCTCAGTATGCTTTGACATTTCATCATGAATAGACTTACTAACGAGCAACGCTTGCAAATCATTGAATTTTATTACCAAAATCAGTGTTCGGTTCGAAATGTGTTCAAATTTTGACAAATTTTGTTCAGCGATGAGGCTCATTTCTGGTTGAATGGCTACGTAAATAAGCAAAATTGCCGCATTTGGAGTGAAGAGCAACCAGAAGCCGTTCAAGAACTGCCCATGCATCCCGAAAAATGCACTGTTTGGTGTGGTTTGTACGCTGGTGGAATCATTGGACCGTATTTTTTCAAAGATGCTGTTGGACGCAACGTTACGGTGAATGAACACATTTCGAACCGAACACTGATTTTGGTAATAAAATTCAATGATTTGCAAGCGTTGCTCGTTAGTAAGTCTATTCATGATGAAATGTCAAAGCATACTGAGCATCTTTCTCTTTGACACCATGTCTGAAATCCCACGTGATCTGTCAAATACTAATGCATGAAAATCCTAACCTCAAAAAAATCACCCTTTACAAGGCTTGCCGTTTAGATTTTTACTTAATTAAACAGTTTTGCATGTTATTTCCATATTAAATGAATACTTTTCAACATAAGAAAATAATTTTTTGTTTTGAATGCTAAGAGTGTAATTTATGTTAAGCTTTGAATTGTAATATTTTAAGCCAATTTGCATAAATTCTTATATTGTTTTTAAAGTGAAAACAAGATATGGTCCGGTTTTGACCACAATTCGAATAAGAATTGCGGCCTTTGGAGGCTCAGGAAGTAAAATAGAGAGATCGATTTATATGGGAGTTGTATCGGGCTATAGACCGATTCAGACCATAATAAAAACGTATGTTGATGGTCATGGGAGTATCCGTCGTACAAAATTTCAGGCAAATCGGATAATAATTGCGACCTCTAGAGGCTCAAGAAGTCAAGATCCCAGATCGGTTTATTTGGCAGCTATATCAGGTTATGAACCGATTTGAACCTTATTTGACACAGCTGTTAAAAGTAAGAATAAAATACATCATGCAAAATTTCAACCAAATCGGATAAGAATTGCGCCCTCTAGAAGCTCAAGAAGTCAAGTCCCCAGATCTGTTTACATGACAGCTATATCAGGTTATGAACCGATTTGAACCATACTTGGCACAGTTGTTGGATATCATAACAAAATACTTCGTGCAAAAAGTCATTCAAATCGGATAAAAATTGCGCCCTCTAGAGGCTCAAGAAGTCAAGACCCAAGATTGGTTTATATGAGAGCTATATCAGGTTATGAACCGATTAGAACCATACTTGGCACGGTTGTTGGATATCATAACAAAACACGTCGTGCAAAATTTCATCCCCATCCGATAAGAATTGCGCACTCTAGTGGCTCAAGAAGTCAAGACCCAAGATAGGTTTATATGAGAGCTATATCAGGTTATGGTCCAATTGGAACCATACTTAGTACAGTTGTTGGATATCATAACAAAACACGTCGTTCAAAATTTCATTCCAATCAGACAAGAATTGCGCACTCTAGAGGCTCTAGAAGTCAAGACCCAAGATGGGTTTATTTGACAGCTATATCAAAACATGGACCGATATGGCCCATTTACAATACCAACCGACCTACACTAATAAGAAGTATTTGTGCAAAATTTCAAGCGGCTAGTTTTACTATTTCGGAAGTTAGCGTGCTGCCGACTGACAGACGGACGGACGGACATGGCTAGATCGACATAAAATGTCGCGACGATCAAGAATATATATACTTTATGGGGTTTCAGACGAATATTTCGAGTAGTTACAAACAGAATGATGAAATTAGTACACCCCCCATCCTATGGTGGAGGGTATAAAAATTAACAGGCCAGAATTTATATAGCCGCCCTCGTATCCAACTTTATGGCAGCTTAGTTACAAATAGTAAGAGATCACAGTATAAATGGAAAACTTGCTGAAAAATTAAGGTTGTGAGAAATTTTTCTAGAACGCCAAAGAAGAGAAAACTATACAATGCCTGTTAGAAATAAAATGGCTTGCCCCCATTTCTACTTTTGTGGTATAAGGGTTGGGTTCTGTTTGTCTTTTCACATGAACAACTGCCAAAATCCATACAAACAAGTAAAAGCGTGCTAAGTTCGGCCGGGCCGAATCTTATATACCCTCCACCATTGATCGCATTTGTCGAGTTCTTTGCGCGGTATCTCTTTTTAGACATACATAGAATATTGAATAAGAACTGTTATCCTATTGGAGCTATATCAAGTTATAGTCCGATTCGGACCATAATTGAATGCTGATTGACATTGTAGAAGTCATTGTGTAATATTTCAGTTCATTCGGATAAGAATTGCGCCTTGTAAGGGCTCAAGAAGCAAAATCGGGAGATAGGTTTATATGGGAGCTGTATCAAGCTATTGATCGATTCAGGCCATACTAGACACGTATATTAAAGGTCATGAGAGAAGGCCTTGTACAAAATTTCAGCCAAATCGGTTGAGAATTGCGCCCTCTAGAGGTTCGAGAAGTCTAGATCCCAGATCGGTTTATATGGCAGCTATATCAGGTTCTATATCGATTTACGCCATTCTTAGCATAGTTATTGGAAGTCATAACAGAACTCCTAATGAAAAATTTCAGCCAAATCGGATGAGAATTGCGCCATCACTTGGCTCAAGAAGTCAAGATCCAAGATCGGTTTATATGACACCTATACCAGATTATGAACCGATTTGAATCATACTTAGCACAGTTGTTGAAAGTAATACCAAAACACTACGTGCAAAATTTTAGTTAAATCGGACGATAATTGCGCCCTCTTGAGGCTCAAGAAGTCAAGACCCAAGATCGGTTTATATGACAGCTATACCAGATTATGAACCGATTTGAACCATACTTGGCACAATTGTTGGATATCATAACAAGACCCAAGATCGGTTTATATGGCAGCTATATCAAGTTATAAACCGATTTGAACCATACTTTGCACAGTTGTTGGATATCATAACAAAACACGTCGTGCAAAATTCCTTTCCAATCGGATAAGAATTGCGCACTCTAGAGGCTCAATAAGTCAAGACCCAAGATCGGTTTATATGGCAGCTATATCAGGTTATGGACCGATTTGAACCGTACTTGGCACAGTTGTTGGATATCATAATAAAACACGTCGTGCAAAATTTCGTTCCAATCGGATTTGAATTGCGCACTCTAGAGGCTCAAGAAGTCAAGAGCCAAGATCGGTTTATATGGCAGCTATATCAAAACATAGACCGATATGGCCCATTTACAATACTAACCGACCTACAGTAATAACAAGTATTTGTGTAAAATTTCAAGCGGCTAGCTTTACTCCTTCGGAAGTTAGCGTGCTTTCGACAGACAGACGGACGGACGAACGGACAGACGGACGGACATGGCTAGATCGACATAAAATGTCACGACGATCAAGAATATATATACTTTATGGGGTCTCAGACGAATATTTCGAGTAGTTACAAACAGAATGACGAAATTAGTATACCCCCCATCTTATGGTGGAGGGTATAAAAATTATAAATGAAAAATTTTTGAAAAAATAAAAGTTTTTTGCGCTTATAGCTCTATCACACTACATGTTCTTGTTTTTTAACATGCCACTTTTTATGTATCATAGGTATTTCATTAGGTAAGGTTGAAAAAACGGTACGGATATTAATCCACCTCATGACACTATGGACATACACCTAAGCCAGTAATCGTCTTGTTGTGCACTCTAAAATCTAAAAAGTAAGATCGAATGAGAAAATTTTTATTTGGAATTCCGTGCTACTTACAAAATCCTTAAATGTTTTCCATACCACTCCCCTAAGTTGGTTCATCTCAAGTATTGTGTCCCCACCTAAGTACCGGTGTCTTATAGCAGCGAAAGCCGGGCAACGGCAAAGGAAATGCTCCAACGTCTCATCATCTTTCCCACACCGATTTTTCATAAGTGAGCTCGTAGTCCTATGTGTCCCGTTATGTTCCCAAAAGCTATACTGACCTCCTTCTTACTTCCTTTCAGTAATAGCCTCGACCTCTCACGATCCGCATCACCCTATAGGATTTTCACCGTCCAACCGACTGTTTCGTCGCCCACGCCCTTACATTGGACTGCGTCGATCCGAAAGGTTTTGGGTTTACCAAGTTTATTGACGGCAGTCTTCTGGCCTTCACAGCCAAATCGTCTGCTCTTTCATTCCCCCTTATTCCGCTATGACCCGGCACCCAAGCAATGTGGATTCTGCCATACTCCTTCTTACGCTGTAAGACTGTTCGTGACCTTACCGTCCTGGTTGTTATTGCCCTGATGGCCAGTTTACTGTTCGTAAAGATGTTCGCACTCGACGTCCTCGCGTGAACATCAACCCACCTCGCTCATTCCGTGATTGCCCGGATCTCCGCCTGCAGGACAGTATTTTAGTTAGGCAGTCTAAAACAGATCTCAGACCCTAAGTTCTCAATGTAGACCACCAGGCCCACTCTGTCCTCTATCTTTGATCCATCCGTGTAATACTATCTTCCAGATGGCAATACTAGGGTTACGTCTGTTCAAGACTGTGCCGCTGGCAGCAGTGCCTCGCATTCGACCTCAAGTTTAGTCTCAGGTATCCGATCGGAAACCCCTTCCCTCCAGGTTTCCTATCGTCGCCACGATTATACCGTGATGGTATGAGCTGCCTTGCCTCTAAGAACTATTATAACATCGTCTACATAGCAGACGGGTTCAAATCCCCCTGTTGCGTACCTTGTGCCACTGTGCATGGGACCCGCAATTTTTCCACCTGTTCCTTAGCATATGGTTTATCCAGTATCTACAGACCCGGTTCTTGGATCAATGTGTGCGTCCGCATATTGTTAAATGCCCCATCGATGTCAATGCAAGCCGCCAATGTGTATGGCATCGAAGGATTCTGCTATTTTATCAGTTTCGTGTTGGGCAGTCTCCACTGACTTTCTCTTGACAAAGGCATGCTGTTTGTATTAGAGCAGTTTGCTGGATGTTTGCTGGATGTCCTACTCGTATGATAGATACCATGGTATCTACCACACGTTCCATGGTTTTGAGTAGAAAGGACCTAAGACTTATAGGTCTGTAAGCCATAACTTGCCTTGACGGGCTTGTGTATAAATACCAACCTTGTATCCTGCCAGGCTTTCGGAGTATATGCAAGTCCCAGGCACGCTGTGAAAATAGTGGCCAGATGAGGCGCCAGATAGTCGACCTCCTTTTGTACTAACGCCGGAAATATACCAACAGGTCCGGGTGACTTAAATGGTTTGAAGCTCCTCAAGACTTCCATGACCATAAATTCCGCTTTGATAAGCCTTCGATCAACCTCATTATTCCAAGATTCCGGTGTCTCCGTGAGTCCCGTCGTATCCTGTGGAAAAGGGGATTTTATCAAAAGCCTCAACATCTCCTCCTTTGCCTCTGCTCTCACCCCCATGTCGTCTATTAACGTTTCAGCTTGGACATGGATTCTTGATAGAAACTTTTTCATCTTGGTGGCGTCATTAACGCTATCGACCTGGTCGCAGAAAAACTTCCAGGAGGCACGTTTTGCACGTTTTTTTTCTGAAAATCTTGTTGTATTCCTCGAGCCGTGTGTAATAGACATCCCAATATACTTATTTACGACGTGCTCTGTTATAAAGTCTGCGGACCTCTTTCCCAATCTTGCGAATCTCCCCGGTCATCCAGGGGTTTTCTTGGGTTGATTTCCTTCTTTGACGAGGCGACTATCTTCGAAAGACTCCACTAGTGCAGTCGTAATCCAGTAGATATTTTCGTTAATGTCTTCTATGCTTCTTATTTGAACTGTTGAGTGGAGCGGATGTGTTTTCATTACGCTCCCCCAAGAAAAAAAATCTGTATCTCGTAATAGGTACCTATTATGAATAATTTTAAAAACAAATCGCCAGACTAATGGATGAGGAAGAGACCGATAAACCAGTTCGTCCCCAGCCTTTGAGTAAAATGTTTTGTGGGTGTGTACCGGCAGCGCAATCGGGTGACAGCGCAGGATGCTGGAGGGGATGGAACTGACATTCCAGACACTTTTACGGAAGCTGGAAAGAAAATCAGATCTCCCGAAGAGCATAACATTGCCAAGACGCTGAAGAAGAAACAGAGCTCTCCGCTTTCAAGTACTCTGGGAAGATCAAGTTAGCCAGCCCTCAATGGAGACTCCAGACAGTGTCCTGTGGAGGGAGACAATGTCGGAACAGCAACGAAGGAAGCGCGCACGGCCCCTGAGTCTTCATGTTGGACTGTGCCTTCCAAAAGGATGCCACAGCCATCACGGAAGGGGAAGATGTTCGCTGAGAAAGGTAAGGAGTCGCCCTATTACGCCGGAGTGACAAGGAAGCACACTAGAGATGAGATGACTTGTGCAGTCATCGATGTCGGCTGTGCATCCGGTAGAATTCCACCAGATCGTCAGTCCCAGGTGAAGCATTTGATAAACGAACGGGTTGTCGAACATGTGTTGAACTCTGAAGGGGGTCCACCCATACGAATTATGAGCTGCGGAAAGTTTTGGTACTGTCAAAAAGCTCGTTGGAAGTATTCACACTCGCTTAGCACAAATGTTTAAAGTCGTAACAAAACACGTCATGCAAAATTTCAACCACATCGGATGACAATTGCGTCCTAGAGTGGTTCAAGAAGTCAAGATTCAAGAACGATTTATATGGCAGCTATATCAGATTATGGACCGATTTGAACCATACTTGGTACAGTTGTTAAAAGTCATAACGAAACACGTCATGCTAAATTTCAGCTAGAGCGGATGGGAATTGCGCCCTCTACAGGCTCCAGAAGTCAAGACCCCCTGATCGGCTTATATGACAGCTATACCAGGTTATAAACCGATTTAAACCAAAATTAGCACAGTTTTTGAATGTCATACTGAAACGACATGTGCAAAATGTCAGCCTAATCGGATAAAAATTGCCTCTAGAAGCTTAAGAAGTCAAGACCCAAGATGCGTTTATATGGCAGCTATATCATAACATGGACCGATATGGACCATTTACAATCCCAACCGACCTACACTAATAAGAAGTATTTGAGCAAAATTTCAAGCGCCTAGCTTTGCACCTTCGAAAGTTAGCGTGCTTTTGACAGACAGACGTACGGACATGGCTAGATGGACTTAAAATGTGATGACGATCAAGAATACTTTATGGGGTCTTAGACGAATATTTCGAGGAGTTACAAACAGAATGACGAAATTAGTATACCTCTATCCTATGGTAGAGGGTAAAAAAACAAAATGCTCACGAACTAAAAAGAAAACTACAATGAAAAAAGTAAAAGAAAACAAGATATAGTCCGATTCGGACCATAAATGAAGGTGAACATGCAAGAAGCAAAATCGGGAGATCGCTTTATATGGGGGCTGTATCAAGCTATTGATCAATTCAGACCATATTAACATACGTGATGTTGAAGGTCACAGGAGAAATACCAAATTTCTGCCAAATCGAATGAGAATTGCGCCCTCTAGAGGCTCAAGAAGTCAAGTTCCCAGATCGGTTTATATGGCAGCTATATTAGGTTATGTATCGATTTGCGCCATACTTAACACAGTTATTGGAAGTCATAACAAAACACAAAACAGCCAAATCGGATAAGAATTGCGGGCTCTGGATGCTCAAGAAGTCAAGTTTCAATATCGGTTTATGTGGCAGCTATAACAGGTTAAGGACCGATTTGAAGCATACTTGGCAAAGTTGTTGGATATCATAACAAAACACGTCGTGCAAAATTTCATTCCAATCGGATAAGAATTGCGCACTCTAGAGGCTCAAGAAGTCAAGCTCCAAGATCGGTTTAAATGACAGCTATACCAGATTATGAACCGATTTAAATCATACTTAACACAGTTGTTGGAATCATACTTAACACAATTGATAACAAAACACTATGAGCAAAATTTCAGTCAAGTCGGACGAGAATTGGGCCCTCTAGAGACTCAAGAAGTCAAGACCAAAGATCGGTTTATATGGCAGCTATATCAAAACATGGACCGATTTGAACCATACTTAACGCAGTTGTTGGAAGTGATACCAAAACACCACGCCCAAAATTTCAGTCAAATCGGACGAGAATTCCGCCCTGTAGAGGCTCAAGAAGACAAGACCCAAGATCAGTTCATATGGCAGCTATTTTAAAACATGGACCGATTTAGCCCATTTACGATCCCAACCGACCTACACTAATAAAAAGTATTTGTGCAAAATTTCAAGCGGCTAGCTTTACTCCTTCGAAATTTAACGTGCTTTCCACGGACGGACGGACGGACATGACTAGATCGACTTAAAATGTCATGACGATCAAGAATATATATACTTTATGGGTTCTCAGAGACATATTTCGAAGTGATACAAACAGAATGACGAAATTAGTATACCCCCATCCTATAGTAGAGGGTATAAAAACATAATTTTATTCTTTGCTGCAAATTCCATGAAAACAAATTTTTGCGACCTTGAATACAACGCCCTGTTTTGGGTCCATTAAAATGCTACCGTGACCTAAGCACATCTCCACATAAGAACCGTGTGTTCAACGTATTTGATTCAATAAATTATACTAAATCATTCGAAGTAACAAAATCCAAAAATTTTTCGTATATATATTTTTTTTAATTATTTGAGACAAAGAATGTTGTTAAATTCCAATTTTCAGTGATAAGCGATCCACTTTTAGGTGCCAATATGTCGCCCATCATCAGAGAGTATCAGAAAATATTTAGAAGAAGACAGAACATATAGTACATAAATGCAAGTGATATATACGGATTACAAAATATGCACATAAGACGATATGAATGCAGATTTGATTAACATTTGACCACAATAAACAAAGTATTTGACTGTTATAATCTTATATATAAAAATCAATTTGTGTTTGTAGGTTTGTATGTTTGTGTGTTCCTCATAGACTCAGAAACGACTGAACCGATTTTCTTGAAATTTTCACAGATGGTGCATAATGGTGCCGTGGTGAAAATAGGGTACTACATTTTTTGATATCTGAAGGGGGGGGCGGACCCTCCCCCTTACCCTAATTTTCAGAAACGCCAGATCTCGGAGATGGCAGGTGCGTTTTAAGCGAAATTTTGTGTGCTCTTATATAGTACCCTAAAAATAAAAAAATTGGTATTCAAATTTCGAATGGGGTACCTAGGGGGGGGCACCCCACCCTAAAACCTACCAAACATATATTTAGACCAATCACGACAATATGGGACTCAAATGAAAGGTATTTAGGATAAGAAAACGTATCTGATATCCGATTGTCGGACCAAGTGCTAGGGGGACCACCCCAAGCCCCAAAACACCCCTAAATCGGACATATTTACCGACCATGGCAATATGTGGCTTAAATGAAAGATATTTGAGACTAGAAAACGAATTTGATAGCCTATTTTGGGGCCATGTGTTTGGGGGACGCTGGAAATTTGAAATTCACTCAAAAGCGTGGACGAAGCGTTTTTAAACTCGGGTCAACATGATAAAAAAGATGAATTTCTTTGTTCATTTTCTTTTCAATAATTAACAAGTTTTAGCAAATATAGCTCTTCTACATTTATTTTTTGTGATAACACTACACAAACATCACAATTTACCAAAATAATGGTAGTGGAAAAACATATGATGGGAGGTTTGACCATATGTCTATTTATTCCAAAACAAGTAAAAGCGTGCTATGTTCGGTCGGGCCGAATCTTCTATACCCTCCACTGCAGATCGCATTTGTCGAGTTCTTTTCCCGATACCTCTTTTTAGGCAAACAAAGGAAAAAAGAAAAGAATTGCTATAATATTGGGGCTATATCAAGTTATGGTTCGATTCGGACCATAATTGAATTGAATGTTGGAGACCATAGTAGAAAACATTATGTAAAATTTCGGCCAATTCGAGTAAGAATTGCGCCCATTAGCTCAAGGGTTTATATGGGAGCTATATCAGGCGAAAGACCGATTCGGACCATATTTGGCACGTATGTTGAAGGTCATGGCCGTTGTTCAAAATGTCAGCCAAATTGGATAATAATTACGTCAAGAAGTCAAGATCCAAGATCGGTTTATATGGCAGCTATATAAGGTTATGGATCGATTTGAATCATTTTTGGCACAGTTGTGAGAAGTTGTTGTTGAAAGTCATAACGTAACGCGTCGCGCAAATTTCAGCCAAATCGGATAAGAATTGTGTCCTCTAGAGGCTCAAGAAATCAAGATCCAAGATCGGTTTATATGGCAGCTGTATCAAAACATAGCCCATTTACAATCCCAACCGACCTACATTAATAAGATACATTTGTGCTAAATTTTATGCGTCTAGCTTTACTCCTTCGAAAGTTGGCGTGCTTTCGACAGACAGATGGACGGACATGACTAGATCGACTTAAAATGTCATGACGATCAATAATATATATACTTTATGGGGTCTAAGACGAATATTTCGAGGAGTTACTAACAGAATGACGAAATTAGTATACCCCCATCCTATGATGGAGGGTATAAAAAACCCTTTTGTGGGGATTTCTACAACAGAGAGAAACAATGCTTTGTGAAAACTTTCCACAGTGTACGATCTTAATACCTACCTTAAAGCGGACGAAGATTTAGCCATCACAGAAATAGATTACAACAAGTAAAAGCGTCCTCAGTTCGGGCGGGCCGAATCTTATATACCCTCCACCATGGATCGCATTTGTCGAGTTCTTTTCCCGCACTCAGAAAAATGGGGCACATAAAATAAAGTAAAATACTTATTCCAAATAAGTTAGCGAATTTTAATCAAATTTGGTGAAATTTTGATTAAAACAAAAAAAAAAGCCAATTTTTAGTAGATTTTACTCATCTGTAATTAGTGGCAAATAGTTCAGTAGGGAAGTCATTTTACTTAACCAAATTTCTTCTCAACAAGTTAAATAATCCTATAGCAAACAACGTTATTATTTACCAAATATAAACATGTTGTTATGTTGAGTTGAACGCTTCTTACTAATCTATATTCTTCAATTTGAATAAATATTCGTTCAAAATATTTTACGAATTTCTCTAATTTCAGTATATGCGAATAATCTTAATTCAATTAGAAGTTTTAACTTAAAAGTTTGTTTAAAATGAACTTAGGTTGACAGATTTTGTAACAGAGATGATTAAATCCATTCTTCTCAGTAATACTAAACTTAGTTTTAATGCAATTATAAAGATGGTTCTTAAACACGTTGTTTGTCCTTCATACAATAATCACATGATTAACAAGTAAAAGCATGCTAAGTTCGGCCGGGCCGAATCTTATATACCCTTCACCATGGGTCCTATTTGTCGACTTCTTTTCCCGGCATCTCTTCTTAGGCAAAAAAGAAATAAAATACAAGATTTGCTCTGCTATTAGAGCGATATCAAGATATGGTCCGGCTTGAACCACAATTAAATTATATGTTGGAGACATGTGTAAAATGTCAGTCATTTCGAATAAAATTGCGCCCATTGGGGGCTTAAGAAGTAAAATAGAGAGATCGATTTATATGGGAGCTGTATCAGGCTATAGACCAATTCAGACCATAATAAACAAGCATGTTGATGGTCATGAGAGGATCCGTCGAACAAAATTTCAGGCAAATCGGATAATAAATGGACCTCTAGAGGCTCAAGAAGTCAAGACCCAAGATCGGTCTATATGGCAGCTATATCAAGTTAATGGCCGCTTTGAACATAATTTAGCACAGTTGTTGGAAGTCATAGCAAAACACGTCGTGCAAAATTTCATTCCAATCGGATAAGAATTGCGCCTTCTAGAGGCTCAAGAAGTCAAGACCCAAAATCGGTTTATATGACAGCTCCATCAGGCTATGGACCGATATGAACCATACTTGGCACAGTTATTGGATATCATAACAAAACACGTCGTGCAAAATTTCATTGCAATCGGATAAGAATTGCGCACTCTAGAGGCTCAAGAAGTTAAGACCCAAGATCGGTTTATATGGCAGCTATATCAGGTTATGGACCGATTTGAACCTTACTTGACACAGTTGTTGGATATCATGACAAAACACGTCGTGCAAAATTTCATTCCAATCGGATAAGAATTGCGCACTCTAGAGGCTCAAGAAGTCAAGACCCAAGATCGGTTTATATGGCAGCTATATCAAAACATGGACCGATATGGCCCATTTACAATACCAACCGACCTACATTAATAAGATACATTTGAGCTAAATTTTATGCGTCTAGCTTTACTTCTTCGAAAGTTGGCGTTCTTTCGATAGACAGACGGCGGACATGACAAGATCGACTTAAAATGTCATGACTATCAATAATATATATACATTATGGGGTCTCAGACGAATATTTCGAGTAATTACAAACAGAATGACGAAATTAGTATACCCCCTCTTATGGTGGAGGGTATAAAAACTTAGAATATCATAATACAAGAACATTTGATTTGTGACTTCGCTTTGTATAGGACAATGGCTCAAAACGCCATTAGAAACTTTAAAAGGTTTATTACTGACACAAATCCTAATTTAAAAAGGAAAATCCGTCTTTTACACTGTCCTCTATTTACATGTGCTGTGGTATTAAGCATCATGCGCCGCCAACAAAAAGGCGTCAGCAACACACACACACACAGGTCACAGCTAAAAACCATTCCCATGACGCGCATGTGCCGCCGACAAAAGGGCCGCCTTAAAATTATTTTTTTAAAGACAAAATTCTTATTAAAACAATTTTTAAGCGTATTTTTATTATTTCAGCGTATTATTCTCTTATGACAAAACTTCACCACTCGCCGGACTTCCTCGAAATTATTTTTTTCAGACAAAATTTTATTACATTTCTCCTAAAGACCAAATTTTTATAAAAATGCATGCATATTAATCACTTTTTTTAAAGACTAACTTTCAGTGAAAAACCTTACCTTACCCCGAAATTATTATTTACAATGTAAATTTAAAATTTGCATAAACATTTTAAAGTCTTTTTAATTTGCTTATCTCTCCCAGAAAACATTTTCATAAAATTTATTCTATGGCAAGTTTCAATGAATATTTTTAAATACAAAAATTTAACCCTTACGCCTGACCCTCGATTCCGTTGTCCGATTTTGATGAAATTTTATCTCTATATTTAAAAGAGAGGCGTGATTGACTGATCATCGTCCAGCCCAAACGGCTAAAGCTAGAGTCATGAAATATGGCACGAATGTGGGTCTTGGGTCGTAGGACCCCGATAAGACAGGGTTTTTGATGTTCGTACGTTTAGGTACTAAAAATTACGAAATGGTGACTTTTTACCCAGCGCGAACGTGTGGGGCTAGAATTATAATTTTGAGCTCAAATTAAAGAGCGTCTCAAAAAATAAGATTTGGTGACAAAAATTTCCCATAATAGTACTGGAACTTGGATAATGGATGTTTAGTACGCAATTGATACTTTTTGGTACCTTTTTTGTCAATTGAGCAACAGCATTGAGTTTTTGAATTTTGGTACACTATGGCAACCTTAATTGGTATGCCGAAAGAGCTTTTGGTCATTTAGAAACAAAAAGTACCAAAAATTATACGAAAAACTTTGCATAGGGCGAACAGGAACTAGAACTTCGAAATTTGGTTTAAATGATTGTTGTTGCGAAATAAAGGGGGTAGATAGAAAAAGTTGTAATGAAAACGAAAGAAGTAATTGATACCATTTCATACCTTAACGTTTTAATACCAAAATGTACGAAATAGGTTATTTACTTTTACAGTGAACGGAAAAGTGTAAAATTAAAAAGTTGGTAGAAATGATCGATGTCTTGAAAAATATACGATAAGTTGTACCAAAGATGAAATGTTGAAATCGTACAAGGAGTGGAATAAAAAGTACTTAAGTGCTGCAATTGATACTATTTAGTACTTTCTTTATAGATTGAGCTACAACTCTGAAATTTGGAATACAGTTACATCCGAGCGACTAGAAGACTTTTTAGATATTAGTTCATTTTGATACTAAACTTTATTCAAAGACTGAGCTACATCTGTGACATAAGAGATACAGGTACATCTTGGCAGTATGTAACGGATGACTAGAAGATTGTTTTGAATTTTAAATATTTAGGTACTAAAACGTACAAAATGGTACCTTATTTACGGATTGGGCTAAAGATCTCAAAATTGCGATATAGTTACACCTACACATTACACATTAATTTATTTTTTTACAGAAACCATCAAATGAAAACAAATTCCAGAAATTTCACTGCTAAGAATCTTAAGAAATCTTTTTGTTTGATTTTTGGGATATACAAAATTTGCTAACTTTTGACAAGCCAATTCTCCCCTAAAACATGACCGAAAAATTGTTGTAGTTGGTTTCAGTTGTCTACTTTACACCAATCTACGAAACGCCAGTATTTTTCGTCGTTATTGCGAACCTGAGCACACGGAGAATCAGCAAGAGCTCATTCGAGCCAGTCAAAGCCATTAATATATACTGTGTTGGCAATCAGTATAAAATTCAGCTCCGACTTTTTGACAAGTGTCCCCGCCGACGTATCAGTTCCTGCACCGAATAGCTACCACAATTTTGAAAAAAAAAAAATGGAAGTATCTTTACCAATTTCACAGTAATAAGAATTTTGGCATTTTTCTATTTTGAAAGAATGTAATCCTGGCTACGTTCTTGATGGGACCTGTATCCAAATAAGAATCGATGTGGCCCATTTGCAATCCCTAACGACCTACATCAATATGTAGTTTCTGTGCAAAATTTCAAGCGACTTGCTTTACTCCTTCGAAACTTAGCGTGCTTTCGACAGACAGACGGACGGACATGACAAGATCGACTTAAAATGCCATGACGACCAGTATATATTGTTTATGGGGTATTAGATGAATATTTCGAGGAGTTACAAACAGAATGACGAAATAAATATTCCCTCATCCTATGGTGGAGGGTATAAAAATGGATATCATCCTTAAATGCATTTGTTCTTGTTTAGAGTGGCTACGTTAATTCGGGCCGAACCGTATATACCCTCCATCATGGATCGCATTTGTCAAGTTCTTTGACTGGTATGTGTTTAAAACAGCGAATACTCTCTTAATGTATTTTTTTTAAATATCTCAATGTTTAAAAATAATTTTTGGGACTAAATTTTTTGTGTTTTGCAAGAATAAACATAAAATAAGAAAACTAAAATACGTTCTAGACCTTCCAAACGTTTTATCAATAACAAGTAAAAGCGTGCTAAGTTCGGCCGGGCCGAATCTTATATACCCTCCACCATGGATCGCATTTGTCGAGTTCTTTTCCCGGCATCTCTACTTAGGCAAAAAAAAGTATATAAGAAAAGATTTGCTCTGCTATTAGAGCGATATAAAGATATGGTCCAGTTTGGACCACAATTAAATTATATTTTGGAGACGTGTGTAAAATGTCAGCCAATTCGAATAAGAATTGCGCCCTTTGGGGGCTCAAGAACTAAAATAGAGAGATCGATTTATATGGGAGCTGTATCGGGCTATAGACCGATTCAGACCATAATAAACACGTATGTTGATGGTCATGAGAGAATCCGTCGTACAAAATTTCAGGCAAATCGGATAATAATTGCGACCTCTACAGGCTCAAGAAGTCAAGATCCCAGATCGGTTTATATGGCAGCTATATCAGGTTATGAACCGATTTGAACCATTCTTGGCACAGTTGTTGGATATCATAACAAAACACGTCGTGCGAAACTTCATTTCAATCGGATAAGAATTGCGCACTCTAGAGGCTCCAGAAGTTAAGACCCACGATCGGTTTATATGGCAGCTATATCAGGTTATGAACCGATTTGAACCATTCTTGGCACAGTTGTTGGATATCATAACAAAACACATCGTGCGAAATTTCATTCCAATCGGATAAGAATTGCGCACTCTAGAGGCTCCAGAAGTCAAGACCCAAGATCGGTTTATATGGCAGCTATATCAGGTTATGGACCGATTTGAACCATACTTGTCACAGTTGCTGGATATCATAACGAAACACGTCGTGCAAAATTCATTCAAATCGGATAAGACTTGCGCCCTCTAGAGGCTCAAGAAGTCAAGAGCCAAGATCGGTTTATATGACAGCTATATCAAAACATGGACCGATATGGCCCATTTACAATACCAACCGACCTACACTTATAAGAAGTATTTGTGCAAAATTTCAAGCGGCTAGCTTTACTCCTTCGGAAGTTAGCGTGCTTTCGACAGACAGACGGACGGACGGACATGGCTAGATCGACATAAAATGTCACGACGATCAAGAATATATATACTTTATGGGGTCTCAGACGAATATTTCGAGTAGTTACAAACAGAATGACGAAATTAGTATACCCCCCATCTTATGGTGGAGGGTATAAAAATCATTGCTTTAAAATAAATACCGAAAACGATGTGTATACCCCTGCGCGTGTTGTGAACCGGGCCATACTTGGTTCAGAAGTTGCAGACCATAGTAGGTACAATTGTGCAAAGCTTCAGCCAAATCGGATAAGAATTGCGCCCTATTGGGGCTGGTGAAGTAAAATCGGGAAATAGGTTTATGTGGGATCTATATCAGCTTACAGAGCGACTTAGACCATATATGGCATGCATGTTAAAGGTCGTAACCCCTCTAAGGGCTCAAGAAATGCAATCGGTAGGTCGGTTTATATAGGAGCTACATTAGGTTTTGGACCGATTGGGACCATACTTGGCACATCTGTTGAATGTCATAGAAAACATTGTAAAGGGTGATTTTTTAGCTATTATCTTTTTGGCAACACTGGTTTAAATAGCTCACGCACATTTCGTGTTTTGTTTCACTGTCAAACATCTTTAGTTTTGTCTATAATTTAACCGTGAATCGTCTTACAGACGAACAACACTTGCAAATTATTAAATGTTATTATCAAAATGCGTGCTCATCGCGCTCTTCTTCCATTTTATGGTCAGTTTCATCGAACCACTCGAATTTCCCACCAAATTTACATTGTTGGACATTAAACCACCAACACGCTAATGTAGAGTGCGAACTGAAGAAAACATCGTAGCTGTAGCGGCTAGTGTTAATGATGACCATCAAATATCGATTTGTCGCCGTTCGCAAAATCTATAACTCGTGGAGCAGGATTTAGGTGTGAAGCCTTCAAAATACAGCTGGTGCAAGAATTGAAGCGGAACGACCTACCGCAACGTATAATTTTTGGTGAAGTGGAGATCAGCCAGGAGCATTGCAAGAACTACCAATGCATCCAGAAAAATTGACACAGTTTGGTGTAATTTATGGGCTGGTGCCATCATTGGGCCGTACTTCTTCAAAGAAGATGCGAGTCGTAACGTAACGGAGAAAGGTTAGCGCTACCATGAGATGATATCAAACTTTTTTTGCCCAAAATGCAAGTGCTTGACTTGCATTTCATGTCGTTTCAACAAGACGGTGCCACATGCCACACAGCACGCGTGACAATGGACTTATTGAGAGGCGAGTTCGGTGAACATTTTC
The DNA here is from genome assembly GCF_963082655.1 of Stomoxys calcitrans. Classification (NCBI taxonomy): domain Eukaryota; kingdom Metazoa; phylum Arthropoda; class Insecta; order Diptera; family Muscidae; genus Stomoxys; species Stomoxys calcitrans. The sequence goes on from NC_081552.1 coordinate 102,539,296, forward strand.
TTTCATGTTCGGGGCCCGCCCATTGGCCGCCTAGATCGTACAATTTAGACTATTTTGTGAGGCTATGTTAAAGCTCATGTTTACACAGACAAACCCGCTTCAATTGACGCATTGAAAGACAACATTTAAGCATTAATTCGTAAGATACCGGCCGAAATGTTGGAAAGAGTATGCCGAAATTGGACTAAGCGGATGGACCGTTTGAGGCGCAGTCACGGTCAACATTATGAATGAAATAATCTTCAAACATTAAATAATATGGAACCTACTATCGACTCAAATAAAAATTTAATGCATTTTTCTGAATTTTATGTGTTTTTTAGCTTTCCTATAGCACCAATCACAATCATCCAAATCACCCTTTAGTACAAAATTTCAGATGTATCGAATAAGAATTGCGCTCCCTAGAGGCTCAAGAAGTATAATTGGGAGATCGGTTCATATGCGAACTATATTAAAACATAGACCGATATGGCCCATTTACAATCCCAACCGACCTACATCAATATGAAGTATTGAAGTACAAGCGGAATGACGGATTTAGTATACCCCCATCCTATGATGGAGGGTGTAAAAAGCAAAACAAAAATATTAAAATCGACTTTAATAAAATCTAAAATCCAATAACTGTTACCATAAAAAGACATTCATCTTGAATGGGTTTCTGAAGATACAAAAATATGAATACAATTTCTACTTATTGTTCCATAATAAACAGAAAATTAAGCAAGTATATGTGGAAACTAAAAAGGAAGAACGCGTTAAGGTTGGCCGATTCAAACTTTGTATACTCCACACAAGGGATATATGCCCTACCGACTCCAGGCAGTTAAAAATACATTATTATACCCGCCACCGTAGGATAGGGGATATATTCATTTTGTCATTCCGTTTGCAATACATCAAAATATCAATTTCCGACCTTACAAGGTAAATATATTTCGGATCGTTGTGAAATTCTAAGGCGATTTAACGATGTCCGTCTGTTGTAATCACTCTACAGCCTTCAACAATTGAGATATTGAGCTGAAATTTGACACAGATACGTCTCTTTGATGCACGCTGGTTAAGTTCTTGAACGGGCCAAATGGGACCATATTTGGATATAGCTGCTACATAAACTGATCTGCCGATAATTGGATTATTTGTCATCCGATTTCGCTGAAATTTGAAACAGTGAGTAGCTTCCCGATATCTGACCAAACTATGGCCCAGATCGGACTATATTTGGATATAGCTGCCATATATACCGATCTGCCGATTAAGGGCCTTTGGCCCAGAAAAGCTTTATTTATTACCAGATTTCGCTGAAATTTGAAACAGTGGGTTAATTTAAGCCTCCCGATCTCCCGATAAAGGGAGAAAGCTTTATTTTTTATCCGATTTCCCTGAAATTTGAAACTGTGGGTAGTTTTAGGTCTCCTGATATCCGCCCCCAATATGGTTCTGATCGGACTGTATTTAGATATAGCTGTCATATAGACCGATATGTCGATTAAGGGTCTGAAGCTCAAAAAAGCTTTATTTATTACTCGATTTTGTTGAAATTTGAGATAAAAAATTCAACAGTGACTTATATTTAGTAGACCACTCAATGTCTATGCCGAATTTGGGTGTATAAGTTATCCAATTTTCACCAGATTGCGACGAAATGGCGTTTACATATACACCCGAGGTGGTGGTGGGTATCCAAAGTTCGGCCCGGCCGATCTTAATGCCTTTTAATTTGTTATACCCTCCACCATAAGATGGGGGTATACTAATTTCGTCATTCTGTTTGTAACTACTCGAAATATTCGTCTGAGACCCCATAAAGTATATATATTCTTGATCGTCGCGACATTTTATGTCGATCTAGCCACGTCCGTCCGTCCGTCTGTCTGTCGAAAGCACGCTAACTTCCGAAGGAGTAAAGCTAGCCGCTTGAAATTTTGCAGAAATACTTCTTATTAGTGTAGGTCGGTTGGTATTGTAAATGGGCCATATCGGTCCATGTTTTGATATAGCTGCCATATAAACCGATCTTGGGTCTTGACTTCTTGAGCCTCTAGAGTGCGCAATTCTTATCCGATTGGAATGAAATTTTGCGCCACGTGTTTTGTTATGATATCCAACAACTGTGCCAAGTACAGTTCAAATCGGTCCATAACCTGATATGGCTGCCATATAAACCGATCTTGGGTCTTGACTTCTTGAGCCTCTAGAGTGCGCAATTCTTATCCGATTGGAATGAAATTTTGCACGACTTGTTTTGTTATGATATCCAATAAATGTGTCAAGTATGGTTCTAATCGGTCCATAACCTGATATAGCTGCCAAATAAACCGATCTGGGATCTTGACTTCTTGAGCCTGTAGAGGTCGCAATTATTATCCGATTTGCCTGAAATTATGTACTACGGATCCACTCATGACCATCAACATACGTGTTTATAATGATCTGAATCGGTCTATAGCCCGATACAGCTCCCATATAAATCGATCTCTCTATTTTAGTTCTTGAGCCCCCAAAGGGCGCAATTCTTATTCGAATTGGCTGACATTTTACACAGGTCTCCAACATTTAATAATATAATAATAGCAGAGCAAATCTTTTCTTATATCCTTTTTTGCCTAAGAAGAGATGCCGGGAGAAGAACTCGGCAATTGCGATCCATGGTGGAGGGTATATAAGATTCGGCTCGGCCGAACTTAGCACGCGTTTACTTGTTTTCACTGATATGAGACCACAAAATATTTTCTTCCTCATTCTTATTCGATTTAGCAATGTCCGTCCGATAGACAGACGGATGGACACAGGCGGGCCGTGGTGTTCTGACATCATCGAATACTAGCTTCATTTTGTTTAGAATTCATCTAAAAGTTGATATGAGACCCTAGAAAGCATACATATAATTGATGGTTGAAACTTGAACGAAAACTTCTAACTGGAGAAAGTATATTGGACCTGTTGCAAAATCTAAATCATAATTCCAATAAAACAAATCTATTAAATTTCTCAAAGAAAAGTAAACTTTATAATTCTACTAGCTGACCCGGGCACACTCCGCTGCGCCTTCTTTTACTTTATATGGAACAAGAGTTTCCTTGGAATATTTATTTTCGAGAATTAAAGATCTTCAACACATCGAAATATCCATTTCCGACCCTATAAAGTATATATATTCTTGATAAGCGTAAAAATCTAAGACGATCTAGACATGTCCGTGCGTCTATCTGTTGAAATCACGCAACAGTCTTCAAAAATAGCGATATTGAGGTGAAACTTTGCACAGATTCTTTTTTTGTCCATAAGCAGGTTCGAAGTTCGAAGATGGGCTATATATAGACCGATCCGCCGATTTAGGGTCTGAAATTTGGAACTGTGAGTTGTGTTAGGCCCTTCGACATCCTCTGTCAATTTGGACCAGATCGGTCCAGATTTGGATATAGCTGCCATATAGACCGATCCTCCGATTTAGGGTCTTAGGCCCATAAAAGCCACATTTATTATCCGGTTTTGCTGAAATTTGTCACAGTGAGTTGCGTTAGGCCCTTCGACATCCTTCGTCAATTTGGCTCAGATCGGTCCAGATTTGGATATTGCTGCAATATAGACCGATCCACCTTTAGGCCCATAAAAGGTGCATTTATTGTCCAATGTCGCCGAAATTTGGAACTGTGAGTTAGATTAAGCCGCTTGACATACCTCTGCATTATGGCGCAGATCGGTCCAGATTTGGATATAGCTGCCATATAGACCGATCTCTCGGTTTTAGGTTTTGGGGCCATAAAAGGAACATTTATTGTCCGATGCCGAAATTTGGGACAGAGAGTTAAGCAAAGCCTCTCACATATTTCTGCAATTTGGTCTAGATCGATCAAGATTTGCATATATCTGCCATATAGACCGATATCTCGATTTAAAGTCTTGGTCCCAAAAAAAGCGCATTTATATTGCCCGATTTAACTGAAATTTGACACAGTGACTTATGTTAGGCTCTTCGACATCCATGTTGTATATGGTTCAGATCGGTTAATTTTTAGATATAGTTACTAAAAATACCAATATTTTTTTTACACAATTGAACAATGACTTGTACTTATTAGTATTTGGTCCAAATCGGATCATATTTCGATATTAATGAAAGGTGTTTACATATATACCTGAGGTGGTGGGTATCCAAAGTTCGGCCCGGCCGAACTTAACAACTTTTTACTTGTTTTTTAATCAAATCAAATTGCCATATTATACGATTCTCAGTAGTAGAGAACTAATTTGCCGGTCTTTATATTAGTTGCGGTGGCGACAGTTCTTAGTAATTTAACCATGTAAAACTTTTGAATATGAAAGTGTTGCCCAGCTGAACGTTTTTTGGACTTGTCTAGGAAAAGAAGGCTCCTTGTCGATGAGCTAAATATGGCGGCCAGCTTGACTTAAAGTTTGCAACTGCTCCTATCACACTGAACGGCATAACTTTGGGGGTACGGCGGCAGTATCCTCTTCGGTCCAGATTTGGATATATCATATATATAATTGATTATAATTGATCAACTGTTTCGAGGTGAGGTGGTCCGCTAGATATATGAGCAGAATAAAGATATCATATTCGCAGTCCACAACCTTATACTTTGATTTTAACCCCATATTGTCATAATTGGTGCATACAGCCGTTTCGTGGGGGACGCCACACTCCATCTGCCACTTGAGCACAAATTTGAATGATGCACTCCACTTAAAAATATTTATATCTCTTGATCCCCCATTGTTTAAATGGGGAGGTAAAGCACCACCTTGATTCTTGGACACCAAGTTTAATGTCATATTCGTATTCTGCTACCAAATGCTTTTAATTTGAGGCTCATCTATCTAGGATCGAATTATATTCCCATTTACCTGAATTCCTTTTATTTGAGTCCCATATTGATATTTACGTCCAATATGTTTGTTTGTGGAAGTTTTTGGGGTTGGACGACCCCTCGCATACTTTATCCCAATTTTTAATACCATATTCGTATTCTACTCCCCAATACCTTACATTTGATACCCATATTGTCCCTATTGGTCCACTTTTGATTTTAGGTGGTGTTTTTGCGGAAACGGGGGAGGGTCCGCCCCCTCCAATATCAACAAACTAAAAAGCCTTTTCAACCTTCCTGATCATTTTCGTAATTTCCTCCCAAATACCTTTCATTCTAGTCCCATATTGTCATTATCGCCCAATAAATCTACTTTAGGGGGTTTGTGTTTGGGGCGGCCCCCAGTTACTTGGATCCAATTTTTAATATAAAATTCGTAGTCTACTCTTGAATACCTTTCATTTGATTTCCATATTGTCCCGATCGGTTCACTTTTATTTTGGGGTCGTACTTTTAGGGTAAGGGGGAGGGTCCGCCCCCCTACTGATATCAATAAATTATATAGCCTATTGCTCCTTCCGGACCACTCCCCACAATCTGTGAAAATTTGAAAGAAATCGGCTCAGCCGTTTTTGAGTCTATACGGAATAAACAAATTTACAAACTGACAAACAAACACACATACAAACAAACAAACACACATACAAACAAACAAACACAAATTAATTTTTATTTATATAGACTAGCTGACCAGGGCCCGCTCCGCTGCGCCGTTTTTTACTTTATATGGAACAAAAGTTTCCTTGGAATATTTATTTTCGACAATTAAAGATCTTTATACCCCCAGAAAATTGGTCCCGAGATTGGGTGTCAATTCTTGCTCTACCCAATACCTTTCATTTAAGCTCCACATTCACATTGTCGGTAAATATGCCCGATTTAGGGGTGTTTTGGGGATTAAGATTAAGGTGGTCCCCCAAACACTAAGCCCTGAAAAAAAATTAGCATCGTGCTCTGTTCTCATATAACTATATATCATTTATTTGAACCCCATATTGCCATTGCCCTCAAAATTGGATATCAAATTTGTTTCTTAATCTCATTCAAACTCCTTATTGCAAAAGTCAGCAAATATGTCCGGTTTGGGGTATTGGCCCTAAAAGCTATGAATATTTAGTTCCACTCTCTTTATGACCCAAATTGTCTTGGTGAGCAAATACGTCCTATTTGGGGGTTGTTATAGTCGTGGGACGTCAGCTAGACAGTTGGCCCCTAATGTTGATATCAGATACGTGGTCTACTCCATTAATTTGAGCCCCATATTTCCATAGTCGTCAAACATGACCGGCTTGGGGGGTGTTTTATTTTGGGGCGGCCACTGTGAGTTGGGCTTGAAAATAAATATCGTACGTATTCCACTTTAAAAACCCTCTTATTTTAACCTCATATTGCAATAGTCAGAAAATACTTACTAATCGGGTGGCATTGTGTGGGTGGGGTGGCCCCGGAGACATTTTTCCCGAATATTGATATTAAATTCGTGCTTTACTCCCAAAGACCTTTCATTTGAGCCCCACATTGCTATGGTCGTAAATTTGTCACCTTTTGGGGATGTTTTTGGTGAGAGGCGGCCCCCAAACACTTGGTCCCATATTTGGATATCAGATTCGTATTTTACATTCAAATACCTTGTATTTAAGCCTCATATTTCCATGGTCAGCACATAAGTCCTGCTTGGAGGCTGTTTTGAGAAAGGGGTGGACCCCCAGAAACGTGGTCCCACATATGGATACAGATTCGTATTCTACTCGCAAATACCTTTCATTTGAATCCCATATTGCCATGGCCGGTAAATATGTCCGATTTCGGGGTGTTTTAGGGCTTGGGGTGGTCCCCCGAGCACCTGGTCCAACAATTGGATATCAGATACGATTTCTTATCCTAAATTCCTTTTATTTGAGTCCCATATTATCGTGATTGGTCTAAATATTTGTTTTGTAGGTTTTATGGTGGGGCAGCCCCCCTTGGTACCCCATCCGAAATTTGGATACCAAATTTTATTTTTAGGGTACTGTATGAGAGCGCTTAAACGCACCAACCATCTCCGAGATCTGGCGTTTCTGAAAATTAGGTTAAGGGGGAGGGTCCGCCCCTCTTCACATATCAAAAAATGTAGTACCCTATTTTCACCACGGGGTCATTATGCACCATCTGTGAAAATTTCAAGAAAATCGGTTCAGCCGTTTCTGAGTTTATAAGGAACACACAAACATACAAACAAAACTACAAACCTACAAACAAACATAATTCGATTTTTATATAGTTTTATATATAAGATGTATTCAATGAAATTTTTTCTAAAGACAAAATTTCAATGAAATTTTTTCTAAAAACAAAATTTTAATCAAATTTTTTCTAAAGACAAATTTTTGACTTAACAAATTTCAATGAAATTTTTTCTAAAGACAAAATTTCAATGAAAGTTTTTTTAAAGACGAAATTTCAATAAAATTTTTTCTAAAGACCAATTTTTTACTTAACTTTTTCAAACTTCTATCAATTTTTTTGCTCTCTGCCAACAAAAAGCTATATTGTAGAACCTTCCTGATAGTTTTATTTTCGATAATGTCACAAACTACCTTCCTTCTTACCTACGTATGTATGTCAATCCATATTTTTTGGTAAATTAAATTTCATTGATATCTCACATACCGCCATTATAAAATCAATGCTTTCTTGTTGTATGTGAAAACAAACAAACGAATGAAAATTTAAAACACTCAACTTGTAACGGTATTACCAATAATTATAATTTTTGTATTTGGCAACAATGATTGTGTGGCATGGCCCGCTGTAAACTTACACTTATCGACTTTTGGACTCCAACATCGATTTCATTGCAGGCTATCGATTGGTCGAAAGCCGATTTATAGATTCGAACCAAAACATGGTAAGTGAAGAACATAAACAAAGAAAAATTAATATCTCTGCTGCGATTTATGTATATTTGATAAAATTTGGAGCATATAAAACAATGCATAAACAAAGAATTAAAAGAGTAATGTTAATTTTGTACACCTCAGTATTTGGATTATCTAGAATTTGTTGGGTTAGCTCGGACAGCTTTCAACGAATCTCTAAAATACTTTGGAATGCCAGCCCACTTGAAAGTCCGTGGAGTAGTTATAACTTAGTACGGTAAAGTGTTTTCATCTGTGTGATCTGTTTCCAATTCGTTTGCAAGGGCACCACCACTTCGTTTGCCACCCCATGAGTGGAATCTTTGCTTCTTTCCCAAGACCACAGTGTTGCGTTTCTCATCTCTCTGCTGCGCTTGTTGCTGCAATTGCTGTTGTTGCAATTTAAAGTGACATCTCTCAACAACTGCATCCCGTACGATGTTTGCAAAGTCCACATCGTTAAATTGGGCCATGAACAGCTTAAAGAATGTCCATATTTCAGCTTTTGGCTCTGGTGGTTGATAGTGACCAAAAAATGCTATTGGTGGGGGTAGACCATTATCTGGTATAACTAAGTTTCTCGTATTATAAGCTTCACAGACATCTTCGAAGCTTAGTATAGCTTGAAGCAGGAATCGTCGATATTTGTTCAAGTGTGTTTCACATGTCTGTAGGTCCCTGGTTTCGACCGCCTTGACGTAGTTATACCAAAAACATATGAATACCATGAGTATACAGGCCCGAACAGCAAACATGATGTAGTATGAAATTAACTGAAATCGATAAAAAAAGATAAAAAAAAAATAGTTTAGTTACTGTGTATAACGTAAAAAGAAAAAGAATCTAGGAAAATCAGTTGTTGTTGTTGTAGCAGTTTATTGTGTTCTATCTTTCGTCTGCTTGATTCTGTTAAGTGTCAAGACCTAGGAACTCTGCGACTAAGATGGGGTGCGTCCACAGGGATCTGGGTCTGGCCGGGCAGTTAAATAGGTGACGAGTATCGCGCGGTCCCTGGTTACAATCGGGACATACATCTTGCACGTCGGCATCAATCCTAGCTCTGTAGGAATTGAGGCGGCTGCATCTGCCGGAACGTAATTGAGCCAGAACTACTCTGGTTTGCCGGGGGGTGGAATGGAGCATAGGTAAAGGTTAAACAGTGCCGGAGATAACACAACACCTTGGGGAACTTGCTGTTTCACTCTACGGTGTTTCGACTTCTTATCCCTAAATTCCACAAATGACTGGCGACCACATAGATAATTCACGACCCATCGTTTCAGGCCTCGCTGGAGGGACGTGTTGGCAATGTCTTCAAATAATTTGGCATGGCTAACCGTGTCGAATGCCTTCGATAGGTCCAGTGCCCCCGAGAACCGTCCTAACACATGGCCTGGCCTGATTGAAGCCACGGCAAATGTGTGCGGTGATGGCATGCAAAGCAGTTGCTGTGCTATGCAGTCTTCGAAATCTATGTTGATGCTCGGCGAATGGAAATTCTCCTCCGAGGCTGGTGAGAGAAGGAAGATCGGTCTGTACGACTCCCCCAAACTCGGGTCCTTTCCAGGCTTCAGTAGCGGGATCTCTGCCCATTTTCCAGACATCGCGAACTATAAGATTGTTCAAAGACAGGTTGAGGACGGTAGTAGTAAGGTACTCAACTCAAGGTAAATCCAGATTCTTCAACATAAATTTAGAGATTTCTTCGGGGCCCAACGATTTAAATGATTTGGCGCCAGGATGACATTCATTACTTCACCCACGGTAAATTGTGATGGCTGTTCATCGGCTTGGAGACCACGGATACGGCGAATGGCTCTTCTCCTTGCCCTGTCACTCTTGGGATGCACAATAAATTAACGGTTGAACAATCTGGCGCATCTCTTCGGATCAGTCACGGTTACTTCGCCAAAAGTGACTGAGGTCTTGTCATCCCGTCTACCGGTGTTCGAGAATGGCTTAACAGTAGACCACAGCTTGCCTAAGTTACATTGCTCCAAGCGTTCCAGCCACAAATTCGGCCTATGCTCGTTGACTACCCTGTTTATTTTCAGAATCAGCTCGCCGGAAGATTCACCATTATTTCCCAAGCCATTTGTACAATCCACAATGGCCTATGGATATTCAAATCTATAAAACAATCAGTTTCTCACCATGTGCCCTAAAGGGGAAGCTCATGAGTTAATTAAATCGTTAATTCACCCAGACAATGTTAATGTGGCGATAGAAGAGCTCCGATTTAGATTTGATCGTCCTGAACAACTCATCCAGAGCCAACTACAACTTGGTGAAAATAGTGCCCTTTTCAACCAAGGTGAAAATTTTTCTGTATTTCTGCAATCTGTTGATGAGCAACAACATATAAGTTACCCTACACTCCTGGAGGAGCTGACCTCGAAGCTCCTCATGGGCAAGAAACTTGAATGAGCTAGGGTTGCTATGCGTTTGCAATCATATCCCATAATTATCAGTCTTAGCAATTTGTTAGGCAAAATAGACAATATGGTTTGTGCTGTCCGAGAATTTGTGCCAAAGGAATAGAGCAGCCGCTTTTTATTGCATACGGAAAAACAGCAACAGTGTCCGCTATGTAAAGAACAACGTACAATTTATTATTGCAGACGTTTTTTAAATTTTAATATAAAAGATCGTTGGGACCAAGTAAAACGCCTTCGTGCATGTTCCTTTTGCTTACACATTTGCCATAGCACTCGTGAACGCCGGCGTAAGAAATTATGTGACAAAATTGGATGCCAGAGGAAGCATCACAAACTTCTTCATGATGACACTCCATGTGATCTGCCCTCCATAAATAGAATGAATAGAATAAGCTGTTCTAATGACAACAAAAAGCTTTTATTTCGTGTTATACCTGTCACTCTGTACGGAGGGAATTGTTATGTTAATATTTACGCACTTTTCGATAACGGATCATCAATCACCATGCTTGATAGAGAAATAGTAGCCAAAATTGATGTAAGGGGAAAAGTTCCTTGAACATTCAGTGGTTTGGCGGAAGGTCACAAAGATAGCCTTCAATTTCTTTTAACCTAAGAGTAAGTGATGTCAATAAACGGAATTGTCATCTCTTTAAAAATGTATATGCAGTTTCAAATTTAAATCTTCCGTCACAAAACCTTACATCAAAAGAATTCGAGTCTGTCTTAAAAAATGCAAATGCACCAGTGCACCTGTACGGCAACATAGTACCAAAGTTACGTATTGGCTTAGACAACGCACTCATTGGTTTGCTAATCAATAATGCAGCGGGTCGCTTTGCATGTAATACCGAATTAGGATGTGTGGTATTTGGGTCTTGCCGTAATACAGAAAAATACCAGATACTTGTCTTTTTGTCAATGTGAGTACCAATGGTCTCCAGTGCTTCATAAAATGGTTGCAGACTATTTCGAAGTCGAAAGTATGACCAGCTCCAATTGTTGAAAATGAAGAAGTAGTAAGGGCTAAATGGATTCCACGTGAATCCACAAAACGAGCTGGAAATCGATATCAAACGGGTCTGCTTTGGAAATACGATGGGGGCAAACTTAACAGATGTGTACTCAGCTTCCAAATATCTTTCGATTGATACCCATATTGTCCCTATCGGTAAATATGTCTTGTTGAGGGGTTTTGAGGGGTGGGTAGTCGCCTCTGACACCAAGGAATAAATTTGTATATCAACGTTGGACTCTACCTTTAAATAGCTTTAATTTGATACCCATATTGTCCCCATCAATTTGTTCTGCTGGGGGGTGGAGAGGGCTCTCAGACCCCAAAAAATAAATGTTTGTGTCAAATTTGTATTCTACTTTTAAATACCTTTCATTTGATACCCATATTGTCCAAAGCGGTGAAAGTGTACTCTTGGGGCTTTTTTTGTGGTGGGGGACCCCCCGAAACTTAAGAGTGCAATTTGTATTCCAAATTCGTTCTCTACTCCTAAATACCTTTCATTTGATACCCGTATTGTCCCATTCGGTACACATGTCCGTTTAGTGGGTGGGTTTTGGGATGGGGCGTCCCCCCAGGTTATTTGACCTCAAAATATTTACCAATTTCGTGTTTTTGGGGTACCATAAGCTGGCACACAAAATTTCGCTTAAAACGGTGCACGCACCTGTATTAGGCTATAAACCGATTCATGCCATATTCGTCACGTATGTTAAAGGTCATGAGAGAAGCCGTTGTACACAATTTCAGCCAAATCGGGTAATACTTGCGCCCTTTAGAGGCTCAAGAAATCAAGATCCTATATTGGTTTATATGACAGCTATGTCAGGTTATGGACCGATTTCAACCATACTCATCACAGTTGTTGTAAGTCATAATAAAACACTTCATACAAAATTTCAGCCAAATCGTAGAATAATTGCGTCGTCTAGTGGCTCAAGAAGTCAAGACCGCAGATCGGTTTATATGGCAGCTATATCAGATTATAGACCGATTTGAACTATTCTTAACACAGTTGTTGGAAGTGATAACAAAAAACCTCATGCAAAATTTCAGCCAAATCGGATAGGAATAGCGCACTCTAGACGCTCAAGAAGTCAAGACCCCAGATAGGTTTATATGACAGCTATATCAGGTTATGGACCGATTTCAACCATACTCAGCACAGTTGTTGGAAGTCATAATAAAACACCTCATGCAAAATTTCAGCCAAATCGGATAAGAATTGTGTCCTCTAGTGGTTCAAGAAGTCAAGACCCCAGTTCGGTTTATATGACAGCTATATCAGGTTATGGACCGATTTCAACCATACTTAGCACAGTTGTTGGAAGTCATAATAAAACACCTCAATTTCATCCAAATCGGATAAGAATTGTGCCCTCTAGCGGCTCAAGAAGTCAAGATCCCAGATCAGTTTCTTAGACGAATATTTCTAGAAGTTACAAACAGAATGTCGAAATTAGTATACCCCCATCCTATGGTGGAGGGTATAATAATAGAAGAGGAAGATTTTGTTGACAGCTTCGATAGAGTGGATGAAGCCATAATAATTTCCAAGCAAGTAAAGGAAATTTACAAATATGGAGGCTTCGAATTGAGAGAGTTTATTTCCAATTCAGTACGTGACCCTAGCCCTCGACGGGAAAATAAGCTAAAGGTTTTACAATTGTTTTGGGAGCCATTTAGGACATGTTTATGTTCAATTTTGAAATTTCATAAAGAAGCCTTAGTTGTCATATCTGGCAAACAAATACCTACCAAAAGAGAAGTTTTGAGTATTATTATGTCGACGTTTGACCTCCTTAGTTTCTTAAGCCATTTTACTGTGTGTGGTAAACTACTGTTCGACGAAATTTGGCGACGTAATTGCAAGTGGGATGAGTCAAATTCTGTTGATTTGAATACGTGTTGGAAACAAGGGTGTAGTCAGAAGGGAAATGTAAAACAATTTCGTTGTAGCCTTTTCTATTTCCAAAATGTCAACCCTAAAGAGCTCTAACTTCACATATTTGTCGACGCTAGCCAAGAAGCATTCGCAGCCGTTGCCTACAGGAGATATTTATCTCTTCATGAGGATATAAGGGTTACATTTGTGGCATCAAAAACAAAATGCACACCACTAAAGAGAGTTACTATACCCACCCGGAGCTTCAAGCTGCCATTCTAGAATAGCGATTGAAAAACATTTTGGAAGAGCACAATTTGGTTCCATTTAAATGTTTCCGATGGAGTGATTCTAAAACGGTATTCAAATGAATAGCCAGCACTCACAGACAGTATAAACCATAAGTCGCTTATCGTGTAGCTAAAACACTTTTAAGCTCTAAAATTAACAATTGGCACAGGGTGTCAATAAAGAACAATGTGGCCGATGATACAACGATAAACTCAAATAGTGTTGAACTTTTAGCATCTTCACGATGGTTATGTGGACCCCAGTTTCTAATACGAAATGAAAGCGAGCGGCAACGAGATTTGGCTGACTCCAGAAAATTATGAAGAAGAAGCATTTAGTCGCACAATAAACCTGTTAGTTGTCAACAATGAATTCAAAGATTTTCTACGATTTTCTTCTCTTACTAGACTCAAGAGAACTGTGTCATGGATTTTACGATTTGCAGGTTTATAGCCTGACATCCTGTGAGTTACATGCTGCTGAACGCCAATTATGTATACAGTTACAAAGCGAAGCCTATCGCAAAGAACTCCGTTGCGACCAAGATGGGCAACACGTTCACAAAACTAGTACCTTGACAAATTTAACGCCCTATCTTCATGACGATGGTTTGTTAAGAGTATGGACGAGTCGATGCAGCTAGTTGTCTGTCTTACTGCACTAGAAGACCGATAGTTTTGCCCAAAGATCACCAATTTTCTAAATTACTCATTCTACATTATCATCGTCAAATGAAGCACCATAACCTGGAAGTCACAATTTGTGAAATTAGAAGAAGGTTCTGGATTTCATAAATAAGAAGTCTTCTTCAAAAATTTATTTCCAGCTGTATGTTTTGCAAAATCAAAAACGTAGGTCCTGTGCCTTAACTAATAGGTCAAATTGCTTTTGAGAGCTTGAACTAAATGTTGAGCCTTTTAAGTATACACATACAGGGGAAAGTTGATACCAAACGTGCTCATTTCAGTACCAAACGGAATTGATAGTAAAGCAACACCATATGGTACAAAAACAATACCAGATGGTATGGATGAAATAGAAAATGATTAGTACCGTTTGGTACTAGCCTTATTACCGAACTGGTATTGGTTTTAAAACGAATCTGTTATTGGTTTTAGTAACCAAACAGTGTACGCTAAGACGGCAACCCTTGCCGATGAAAGAATCCTTCGGGTCAATCCGGTACGTACAACCGGCTGCCGTATCAGCAGCCGGCTTTGTATTCAGCAATTGATTCCATATCCATTGATTCCCAGAAGTGATTTTCGAATGCATATACCAACACAGCATCGTTTTGCACACAAGAGACTATCCTGTTTTTAATGTAGAATGTCCATAGAATTTGTACTAATTCCATTTCACAGCTTTCGAGTATTTGAGCAGGTTTTTTGCGCACTCAAACAGTATTCAAACTTTTATTTATGATATTGAAAATCTTTGCCAATGACGCGAACAAAATAATTCCAGGCGGTATTTGCAAAGTACAGTAATTTGCTACAGTGCAGGCCTTTATTATTTTGGGCCAATAATTGTGGCTATAGGAAGATGAACTTGGAAGAGATGGGTGTCTCACTATAAGGGCCATACATTTCGAACTGGCTCACGATTTGTCTACCGATTCATGTTTAATCGCTATGAGAAACTTTATAAATCGAAGAAGTGATCCACAGAGAATGACAACAGAAAGAATTTTATTGGTGCCAATGAGGAAGAGAAGAGATCCTCCGAAGTGTTTGATGCCGAAAAAATCCATGGATGTTTAATTGCCCAGCGAATCCATCGGAAGGCAACATCTGAGAAAGGATGGTCCAATGCGTAAAAAAGGTTCTGCAATCTTAGTTGATCGAAGCGGAAAATATGGTAAATTCAAGGCCGTTGAAACATTTGTCAGCAAGTCCTCATGAGGAGGAACAACTTACTTACAATGTTGCTCGGTGGATAAACTAGTTGATAAGCTTTTCGCTCTGAAAAAGCAGTGGCGTGTTGCACGAAGCCTACGTGATAGATTTTGGAAGCGGTGGGTTATGGAATATTTGCCCATGTTTTTAATGTAGAATGTCCATAGAATTTGTACTAATTCCATTTCACAGCTTTCGAGTATTTGAGCAGGTTTTTTGCGCACTCAAACAGTATTCAAACAAGAAGGGTAAAATGTTGTGAATATACTGTTACTCTCAAGGTCGGTGACGTGATCTTTGTCTGCGATCCTAATGTACCAAGAAGTCAATGGCGGAGAGGAATGGTCACTTGCGTCCATGCTGGCAGTGATGGTGTGGTAAGAAGAGCTGACGTGAAGACTGCATCCGGTGCCCTCCCGCGTGCTGTGTCAGAGTACGCCGTTCTTGACTTGGACATTGGTGTAGCTGATTACCCCACGGGGGTGGGGATGTTGCGGAACGACTAACTGACGATTAACGACCACTTACTCCTAGCCACTCTTTAATAGGCAGAGGAAATGTTGCTCCAACCCCATCGGTGGATAAACCATTTGATAAGCTCCTGAAAAACGATGGCATGTTGCACGTAGCCTACGTGATAGATTTTGGAAGCAGTGGGTTATGGAATGTTTGCCCACGTTAACAAGAAGGGTGAAATGGTGTGAATATACTGCGATCCTAATGTTCCAAGAATAAATGACAATGACAGAGACAAATGTCTTGGGCACTAGTGTAGCTGATCACTCCACGCGGGTGGGGATGTCGCGGAACGTCTAACTGCTTCAATTTTGATTTCGGCGAAGGTGGAGGTCAAAGACTGCGGTGAGCATTTTATCATTGTGTTTGTATGTAATGTTTTAACCCGTTATCGCTTTTTTAGAAATAAACTAGTCCCATACGGATTCAATACAATTCAGCTAATTGTGTTTGTATATCTGCGGGCTGTTTACCGCAAGCCTGCTTTTTCATATTTACGGCCAGAAACAATGACGGACCCTCCCCTTACCCTATTTTTCAGGATATGAATTCAAGGATATTTAGGATAAGAAAACGTATCTGATATCCAATTGTCGGACCAAGTGGTAGGGGGACCACCCCAAGCCCCAAAACACCCCTAAATTGGACATATTTTCCGTTTCTAGAGGTCCACCCCATTCCCAAAACATCCCCCAAACAGAACTTATCTACTAACCGTGGTAATATGGGGCTTAAATAAAAGGTATTTGAATGTAGAATACGAATCTGATATCCAAATATGGGACCAAGTGTTTGGGGGGCCACCTCTCCCCAAAAATATTCCCCAAAGGGGACAAATTTACGACCATAGCAATATGGGGTTCAAATGAAAGGTCTTTGGGAGTAAAGAACGAATTTAATATCAATATTCGGGAAAAGTGTCTATGGGGCCACCCAACCCCCACAAAACCACCCAAATAGTAAGTATTTTCTGACTATTGCAATATGTGGCTCAAATAAGAGGGTTTTTAAAGTGGAACACGAATCCGATATATATTTTCAAGGCTATCTCACTGAGTGGCCGTCCATCCCCCAAAACATCCTCCAAACCGGTTATGTTTGCCGACTATGGAAATATGGGGTAGTAGACCACGTATCTGATATCAACATTAGGGGCCAACTGACTAGCGGACGTGCCACCACCATAACAACCCCAAATAGGACGTATTTGCTCACCAAGACAATTTGGGTCTTAAAAAGAGTGGAACTAAATATTCATAGTTTTTAGTTTAAATGAGATTAGAAAACGAATTTGATATTCAATTATGGGGGCAATAGCAATATGGGGTCCCGGCCGATACGGGATGATTATCGTCCACAGGTTGCGGATGGTGGAAAGCTCCGTTTTTATGCGGAGTAGCTGCAAATGCGGCTGCGGGCAATCAGCGATTTTCGAGAGGAGAGTCTCAGTGAGGAGTCAGGTGGCACTGGCTATTAATTAAATACTGAGTGCCAATGATACTCGAGATGACAAGGCGAGTTATTGGCGCCTTCAAATAACCAATGGCGTCGGATCTTGGAGCACGCGACTCCCCACAACGAGGGATACATACAATCCCACAAAACCTATGCGGTTGGGGCGCTGGGCCTGTAACCCGCCCCGGAAAACTTAGGAATGTCCCCACTCTTTATAGAGAAGATGCAGTATACGCGCTGGCGGATGTATTAGAGAAGTACAAGGCAGATATAACCGCCTTACAGGAAGTGCGATGGACTGGGAATGGCGTCACTACAACACCAAACGGTGACGAACTATAATATAGCTGCCATAACACGAGGCATGAATTTGGCTGTGGATTTGTGGTTAGTCGGAGACAGAAACACCTTGTCTCCAGCTTTACTCTGGAGGATTAGAGGCCAGCCACAATCCGCATAAAAGCCAAATTCTTCAACATCAGCCTTATTTGTGCCCATGCCCCGACGGAAGACAAAGACGAGCAGACCAAGGATATTTTCTACGAGCGCCTAGAGAGAGAATATGACCGCTGCCCCGCTCATGATATTAAAATCGTTCTGGGAGATTTTAATGTGAAGATAGGGAAGGAAGACATTTTTGGTCCAACAGTCGGAAAGTTTAGCCTCAATGAGATAACGTCCAGTAATGGGTTGAGGCTGATAGATTTCGCCGCGGCAAAATACATGGTAGTTAGTAGCACCAGATTTCAACATAAAAATATTCACAAAGCCACATGGCTGTCACCCGATCAAAACACGAGAAAGTAACAGTAACCCGACTAAAGAACAACAAGGCGGCAGGAGCCGACGGTATTTAAGCAAGAGCCGGTACCACCTGGTCTCTCACTGAGACTCTGCACTTGGTATCGCTGACTATTCGCGACTGCAATTAAAGCTACTCCGTATACGAAGCAACATGTAGACACTCCCGTCAGTTCTCGGCTAAGCTTCTCGTGATGACGATGAACATCACACAAATCGGAGGTCAGAGTTTAACCCGTGTGACACTCATGGTAACCCCGTGCCAGGTCTTATTAGTCTTTTATTTTTATACCCTCCACCATAAGATGGGGGGTATACTAATTTCGTCATTCTGATTGTAACTACTCGAAATATTCGTCTGAGACCCCATAAAGTATATATATTCTTGATCGTCGTGAAATTTTGTGTCGATCTAGCCATGTCCGTCCGTCTGTCCGTCCGTCCGTCCGTCCGCCCGTCTGTCTGTCGAAAGCACGCTAACTTCCGAAGGAGTAAAGCTAGCCGCTTGAAATTTTGCACAAATACTTCTTATTAGTGTAGGTCGGTTGGTATTGTAAATGGGCCATATCGGTCCATGTTTTGATATAGCTGCCATATAAACCGATCTTGGGTCTTGACTTCTTGAGCCTCTAGAGTGCGCAATTCTTATCCGATTGGAATGAAATTTTGCACGACGTGTTTTGTTATGATATCCAACAACTGTGCCAAGTATGGTTCAAATCGGTTTATAACCTGATATAGCTGCCATATAAACCGATCTTGGGTCTTGACTTCTTGAGCCTCTAGAGTGCGCAATTCTTATCCGATTGGAATGAAATTTTGCACGGCGTGTTTTGTTATGATATCCAACAACTGTGCCAAGTATGGTTCATATCGGTTCATAACCTGATATAGCTGCCATATAAACCGATCTTGGGTCTTGACTTCTTGAGCCTCTAGAGTGCGCAATTCTTATCCAATTTGAATGAAATTTTGTACGACGGATTCTCTCATGACCATTAACATACGTGTTTATTATGGTCTGAATTGGTCTATAGGCCGATACAGCTCCCATATAAATCGATCTCTCTATTTTACTTCTTGAGCCCACAAAGGGCGCAATTCTTATTCGAATTGGCTGACATTTTACACAGGTCTCCAACATATAATTTAATTGTGGTCCAAACCGGACCATATCTTGATATCGCTCTAATAGCAGAGCAAATCTTTTCTTATATACTTTTTTTTGCCTAAGAAGAGATGCCAGGAAAAGAACTCGACAAATGCGATCCATGGTGGAGGGTATATAAGATTGGGCCCGGCCGAACTTAGCACGCTTTTACTTGTTATACCCACCACCGACGGATGGGGGTATATTCATTTTGTCATTCCGTTTGCAACACATCGAAATATCCATTTCCGACCCTATAAAGTATATATATTCTTGATCAGCGTAAAAATCTAAGACGATCTAGAAATGTCCGTCCGTCTTTCCGTCTATTTGTTGAAATCACGCTACAGTCTTCAAAAATAGAGATATTGAGCTGAAATTTTGCACAGGTTCTTTTTTTATCCATAAGCAGGTTAAGTTCGAAGATGGGCTATATCGGACTATATCTTGATATAGCCCCCATATAGACCGATCCGCCGATTTAGGGTTTTAGGCCAATAAAGGCCACATTTATTATCCGATTTTGCTGAAACTTGCGACAGTGAGTTGTGTTAGGCCCTTCGACATCCTCCGACAATTTGGCTCAGATCGGTCCAGATTTGGATATAGCTGCCATATAGACCGATCCTCCAATTTAGGGTCTTAGGCCCATAAAAGCCACATTTATTATCCGATTTTGCTGAAATTCGGTACAGTGAGTTGCCTTAGGCCCTTCGACATCTTCCGTCAATATGGCTCAGATCGGTTTAGCTTTTGATATAGGTGCCATATAGACCGATCCTCCGATTTAGGGTCTTAGGCCCATAAAAGCCACATTTATTATCGTATTTCGCTGAAATTCGGGACAGTGAGTTGTGTTAGGCCCTTTGATATATTTCTTCAATTTGGCCCAGATCGGTTTAGATTTGGATATAGCTGCCATATAGACCGATCCTCTGATTTAGGGTCATAGGCCCATAAAAGCTACATTTATTACCCGATTTTGCTGAGTTGTCTTAGGCCCTTCGACGTCCTCCGTCAATACGGCTCAGATCGGTTCAGATTTGGATATAGCTGCCATATAGACCGATCCTCCGATTTAGGGTCATAGGCCCATAAAAGCTACATTTATTACCCGATTTTGCTGAGTTGTCTTAGGCCCTTCGACGTCCTCCGTCAATATGGCTCAGATCGGTTCAGATTTGGATATAGCTGCCATATAGACCGATCTCTCGGTTATAGGTTTTGGGGCCATAAAAAGCGCATTTATTGTCCGATGTTGGCAAAATTTGGGACAAAGAGTTAAGTTAAGCACCTCCACATATTTCTGCAATTTGGTCTTGATCGATCAAGATTTGCATATAGCTGCCATATAAACCGATCTCTCGATTTAAAGTCTTGGCCCCATAAAAGGCACATTTTTAATCCGATTGCACTGAAATTTGTGGGGTATATAGTTCAGATCGGTTTATTTTTAGATATAACTACTAAAAAGACCAATATTTTGTTATATATATATATCCGAGGTGGTAGGTATCCAAAGTTCGGCCCGGCCGAACTTACTTGTTATAGCTAACTAACTGGACCGGTCCCGCTCCGCTGCGCATTCGACAATTAAAGAGCTTCTGGTAAAATACCATGGTACGAAAATAGTAAATCGCTTGACAAACAGTTTAACAATATAAGTGTCTTTATCTGAATCCCATATGATCTTTATTGGTCTACGAATTTAATTTTAGATGTAAGATGTACTCCATTCTTAAAATACTTTATTTCAACCCGATATTCTCATGATGTCTGATTTAGGGGTGTTTTCGGGGTCAGGTGGTCCTCCAGACACTTGGCCCTGAAAAAATATCAGCATCGTACTCTTCTCTCAAATACCAATTATTTAAACCCCATATTGCCATTGGTTTTGAGGGGAGTTTGCAGGATGAGGCGTCCCCCAAACACATGGCCCCAAAATTGGTTATCAAATTCGTTTTCTAATCTCAAAAACCTTTCATTTGAGCCACATATTGGCATAGTCGTAAAAATGTCACCCTTTGGGGGGTGTTTTGGGGAAGGGGTGATGCCTTAAGTACATGGTCCTACATTTGGATATCAAATTCGTATTCTACTCCGAAATACCTTTATTGCTTTATTGCCCATATTGCCATGGTCAGTATAAATTGCTGCTTGTGGGGTATTTTGGGGAATGGATAGACCCCTAAGAAATGTGTCCCGAAAGTGGGTATCAATTCTTGCTCTACCCCCCAATTCCTTTCATTTAAGCCCCACATTGACATGGTCGGTAAATATGCCCGATTTAGAGGTGTCTTGGGGAGTGGTATGGTCCCCCAAACACTAAGCCCGGAAAATATATCAGCAACGTGCTCCCTTCTCATATATTTGAACCCCATATTGCCATTGGCCTCAAAATTGGATATCAAATTCAATTTCTAATCTCAAATAACCCCTTACTGAAAAAGCCAGCAAATATGTCCGGTTTGGGGTATGGGCCTAAAAATTATAAATTTCGAGCTCCACTGTCTTGACGACCCAAATTGTCTTGGTGAGTAAATACGTCGTACTTGGGGGATGTTATGGTGGTGAGGCGTCCCCTAGACAGTTGGTCCCAAATGTTGATGTCAGATTCATGGTCTACTCCCAAATGCCCTTCATTTGAGCTCTGTTGGGGGGTGTTTTGGGGGATGGGGCGGCCGCTCAATGACTTGGCTTTGATATATGTATATCAGATTCGTCGTCTACTCTAAAAAAAACTCTTATTTGAGCCTCATATTGCAATGGTCAGCAAATACTTCCTATTTGGGTGGTGTTATGGGGGTGGGGTGGCCCCATAGACATCT
This sequence comes from Stomoxys calcitrans, assembly GCF_963082655.1. Lineage (NCBI taxonomy): Eukaryota > Metazoa > Arthropoda > Insecta > Diptera > Muscidae > Stomoxys > Stomoxys calcitrans. Next base: position 102,561,371 of record NC_081552.1, read on the forward strand.
TTCCCGACTATTGATATCAGATTTGTGCTTTACTTCCAAACGCCTTTCATTTGAGCCCCATATTGCTATGGTCGTAAATTCGTCTTCTTTGGGGGATGATCTCGGGGATGGGTGGCCCCTTAAACACTTGGTCCCATATCTGGATATCAGATTCGGGGTGGACCCCCAGAAACTTTGTCCCAAATTTGGATATCAGATTCGTATATTACTCGCAAATACCTTTCATTTGAGTCCCATATTGCCATGGTCGGAAAATATGTTCGATTTAGGGGTATTTTGGGGGTTGGGGTGGTCCTTCAAACACTTGGTCCGGCAATTGAATATCAGATATGTTAACCTTAAATACCTTTTATTTGAGTCCCATATACCAATCATATATGTAAATTTCGTAGGTTTTGGGGCGTAGGTGTAAAGTCTACAAAGTGGCTTGCGTTGTAAAAACTAAATTTATATAATTGATTTAATGTTTTAAAAAAATGTCGGGCTTAGGAGCTAGGAGTCAGATCTTGCATTTTATTTGTTATTTAGTTATAAGTATAATTGTCAAACAAGTAAAAGCGTGCTAAGTTCGGCCGGGCCGAATCTTATATACCCTCCACCTTGGATCGCATTTGTCGAGTTCTTTTCCCGGCATCTCTTCTTAGGCAAAACAGAATATAAGAAAAGATTTGCTATGCTATTAGAGCGATATCAAGATATGGTTCGGTTTGGACCACAATTAAATTATATGTTGGAGACCTGTGTAAAATGTCAGCCAATTCGAATAAGAATTCCGCCCTTTAGGAGCTCAAGTAGTAAAATAGAGAGATCGATTTATGTGGGAGCTGTATCAGGCTATAGACCGATTCAGACCATAATAAACACGTATGTTGATGGTCATGAGAGAATCCGTCGTACAAAATTTCAGGCAAATCGGATAATAATTGCGACCTCTAGAGGCTCAAGAAGTAAAGATCCCAGACCGGTTTATATGGCAGCTATATCAGGTTATGAACCGATTTGAACCATACTTGGCACAGTTGTTGGATATCATAACAAAATACTACGTGCAAAATTTCATTCAAATCGGATAAGAACTGCGACCTCTACAGGCTCAAGAAATCAAGAACCCAGATCGGTTGATATGGCAGCTATGTCAGGTTATGAATCGATTTGAACCTTATTTGACACAAATGTTGAAAGTAAGAATAAAATACGTCTTGCGAAATTTCAGCCAAATCGAATAGGAATTGCGCCCTCTAAAAGCTCAAGAAGTCAAGTCCCTAAAACTGTTTATATGACAGCTATATCAGGTTATAAACCAATTTGAACCATACTTGGCACAGTTATTGGATATCGTAACAAAATACTACGTGCAAAATTTCAATCCAATCGGATAAGAATTGCGCACTCTAGAGGCTCAAGAAGTCAAGACCCCAGATCGGTTTATATGGCAGCTATATCAGGTTATGGACCGATATGGTCCATTTACAATACCAACTGACCTACACTTATAAGAAGTATTTGTGCAAAATTTCAAGCGGCTAGCTTTACTCCTTCGGAAGTTAGCGTGCTTTCGACAGATAGACGGACGGAAGGACAGACGGACGGACGGACGGACAGACGGACGGACATGGCTAGATCGACATAAAATGTCGCGACGATCAAGGATATATATACTTTATGGGGTCTCAGACGAATATTTCGAGTAGTTACAAACAGAATGACGAAATTAGTATACCCCCCATCCTATGGTGGAGGGTATAAAAACTAAAGAACACCTCTTTCGCAAATTTCTGATGATGCGTATTAGGTGACTAGTTACTGATATTTCCTTTCTTACTTCCACCTTTACTAGGTTTTTGTTGAAATGTGTTTGTATATGTGTATGGCAAGCTTGTTCCAAAAATAATTTTGATTGCAATCAAACATTTCACTTATTTCTACAATCCAATTAAATTTCAATTTAAAGTTTTCATGTTCGTTCTGCCACAGGTCATATTTTTGGCAACCACTTTATTTTAAAGAACGCTAGGTCTTAATACGCCTCTCTTTTAATTTTTGGGCTCACAATTTCGTTAATTATTATTAAATTATAGGTGCCGTTTTACCTTTTTGGTTTGAAATCGAATTAACACTTTCCCCAAAAAAACAGGCAACAGGCAAACTCCGCTAGAGGATACAAGAACCGGAGTTTCTTGAACGCCGTCGATGGCTCTTCAGACTTGTGAGTAAGACGAATATTAAGTGAATACTGTGCAGCAGAGCAAGTTTCACTGCTTGTTTTATACATTTTTGAACGAATGAAACTGTCACCATTCCCAAGCTCCCAAAGTGGCATTCATAGAGGATAAACCATTTCTTGTTAATCGCCAATTTCTTCCTAAACGAAGTACATTTTTAAGGCAGTTAATAAAATAATTACCGACGACGGACGGACGACCAGTTTGGATTTTTGCATAGGAGCTGCGGCAATAGCACTTGCAAACGAGTGACTGAAAAGGCTGACAACTAATGTAAACACTCTCATATTTACCCTTACAGGCACGTACGCTGTCGACACATCCTCGAGAAAGTTTGGTGGTCCTTTTTGCCGTTTCTGCAACATTTGACAGACAAGCGGTTTGACAAATTAAAAAAATAAATAAAAATAAACGACAGAGCGTGGTGGTGTTGGGTGCTGGCTACTGATTATTATTGCGGAAAATGGTTTAACGCTTTATCTGAACCCTCCCTCCCCACATCTCCGCTCAAGGACTTGGGAATTGAGCGACGCAACAAGTGTTTCAAAGGACTGCAGACACAAGTAGAAGAGTGATAGAGAGAATGCTTATCTGCCACTGAATGAATGGGAAACGGACGAACGTTGAATGGAATATAAAAATGTTTGCAGAATTGTTTGTTTATTTGTTTAAAATTTGTTGTCTCGTTGTTGAGTTGCCGTAATTATTATTAATTATGAATATGGCAAATGTAGGTATTTATATAAATGTTGATAATTTCCTAGAGACGGGTGTAGGCTGCTAAGTTCAGGGAAAAAAGGGCGATGTAATTAGTTACGCTTAAAAGAAGGCTTAAAGGACAGAGATGCGAATTAAAAAGGAAATGTATGGGGCTTAAGTTATTTGTTTCCAACCAACTATTTTCCAAATCGTCGAATTCTGTAAATGTGGAATAACTGTTTCGGATATTTCCAATTGTTTTCGGAAAATTGTGGACGCTACTGGTTCTAGGTACTGACCCATCGGCGATGACTTTTGGTCAGAAAATGGCCGCTAAACTTTGTGTTGCTTTCCAAAACACTGCTTATATCTTCATAATGTGCTTGTCTTAGCGGATGTCTTAGTTTTATGAGCGAGTACGGGCGCCCTACTTTGTTAAAAATTTCGGCTAATAAGCGTTAGTACGTTCATGACGTTTTTTTTATACCCTTCGCCATGGGATGGGGGTATACTAATTTCGTCATTTTGTTTGTAACTCCTCGAAATATTTGTCAAAGACCCCATAAAGTATATACATTCTTGATCGTCATGACATTTTAAGTCGATCTGGCCATGTCCGTCCGTCCGTCCGTCTCTCTGTCGAAAGCACGCTATCTTTCGAAGGAGTAAAGCTATCCGCTTGAATTTTTGCACAAATACTTCTAATATATGTATGTAGGTTGGGATTGTAAATGGACCATATCCGTCCATGTTTTAAAAAAGCTGCCAAATAAACCGATCCGGGATCTTGACTTCTTGAGCCACTAGAGGACACAATTCTTAGCCGATTTGCCTGAAATTTAGCATGACGTGTTTTGTTATGATTTCCAACAACTGTGCCTAGTATGGGTCAAATCGGTCCATAACCTGATATAGCTGTCATATAAACCGATCTGGAACTTTGACTTCCTGAACCTCAAGAAGGCCTAATTATTATCCGATTTTTGATCTTAGCACGCTTTTACTTGTTTTGTTAAATACCCTTAAAAAATTATTTTGCGCTTATTTTAATGGAATCTCAAATTGGTTTTGTTATTTTAAAAGGATATTGGTCAAATTTTGAAATCCATTTTAAATGCTTCTCATTCTCATGAAATTCTACGGAATTCTAGATATTAAAAACAAGTAAAAGCGTGCTAAGTTCGGCCGGGTCGAATCTTATATACCCTCCACCATGGATCGCATTTGTCGAGTTCTTTTCCCGGCATCTCTTCTTAAGCAAAAAAAGGATATAAGAAAAGATTTGCTCTGCTATTGGAGCGATATCAATATATGGCCCGGTTCGGACCACAATTAAATTATATTTATGTTGCAGACCTGTGTAAAATGTCAGCCAATTCGAATAAGAATTGCTATCTATCTCTATCTTCACATGCAACCGGCTTGATTTTAAAAGCTAGAGGAGGTTTGCTTGATTTAAATGCCGGAAATTTTACTGGAAGTAATAATCCAAATAATTTTTGTAAAGGGTGATTTTTTTGAGGTTAGGATTTTCATGCATTAGTACACGTGGGATTTCAGACATGGTGTCAAAGAGAAAGATGCTCAGTATGCTTTGACATTTCATCATGAATAGACTTACTAACGAGCAACGCTTGCAAATCATTGAATTTTATTACCAAAATCAGTGTTCGGTTCGAAATGTGTTCATTCACCGTAACGTTGCGTCCAACAGCATCTTTGAAAAAATACGGTCCGATGATTCCACCAGCGTACAAACCACACCAAACAGTGCATTTTTCGGGATGCATGGGCAGTTCTTGAACGGCTTCTGGTTGCTCTTCACTCCAAATGCGGCAATTTTGCTTATTTACGTAGCCATTCAACCAGAAATGAGCCTCATCGCTGAACGGTAAATGAACACATTTCAAACCGAACACTGATTTTGGTAATAAAATTCAATGATTTGCAAGCGTTGCTCGTTAGTAAGTCTATTCATGATGAAATGTCAAAGCATACTGAGCATCTTTCTCTTTGACACCATGTCTGAAATCCCACGTGATCTGTCAAATACTAATGCATGAAAATCCTAACCTCAAAAAAATCACCCTTTACAATTTGCAATTTAAACCAACCGGAAAATTAATACTGAATGAATATAATATCTAATCACATTTGAATTTTTTATTGTGTATAGTATTGACTAGTATTGAAAAAATGGCTAACAGCAATATCGCTATGCCAAACATAGATGTAAAATAAGTTATATAAAAGTTATAAAGGAATTAATATAATAAAATAAAAAAAAAATAAGAATTGCGGCCTTTGGGGGGGCTCAAGAAGTAAAATAGAGAGATCGATTTATATGGGAGCTGTATCAAGCTATAGCCCGATTCAGACCATAATAAACACGCATGTTGATGGTTTAAATATGCATTAAACAGTTTAAATATTTGCCTTTTTTTTTAAGATTTCTTCGGTCAAATCGCAAATTTCGTACATGACTAATCAATTTCTGCGGGAACCAAAGGTATTTCCTATTTACTGAAAGATTTCAATTCTGTGGATCCCGTATAAATTACCTTAAAATAATTATTGTCGTTCGTTTCTCTTTCGAGACGTGCTTAATTATCGAAGATTTTTTACAATGGAAAAGGAAAGCCAGAGATTACAACACTACAACCACTTTGGGACGCGTTTCATCCTTGGTTAATGCGCTATTACACGTCATGTAGATGTCTTATGACTTGCCACTTTGTGTATTCACATGAAATTGAAAATGTTTGTCAAAATTGTCAATTTACATACGATTCATAATTTTTGCTATCACACCTATATATTATTTTCGTAGGATATAACCCAAAAATTTGAGCAAAAGCTGTTTTTTTTTTGCGTAAAAATTGCTAAAGTTGTGAGAAAGCTGGTTAAATCATAATATTCTGAAAACAATTTAATTTTGGGGTTACTTTCATTCGACTGCCATCAAAAACAGCTGATGGATTAATGTTTCTGTCAGAAAGAATAGAGCACGCTCTAATCGAGAAAAATTTACATGTGCTATTTTGAAAAGTGATTTTCATATGTTAGTTTCGTTTGTATCACACGATATATAGAACTCAACATGTGTTAAATTTGACATGTCATAAGACGGCAACATGTCGTGTAATATAGCCTTTAGGGGACTAATTCAACCACATTAGATGTGGAGGCTTTAAGGACCATACATTGGTAGGTCGTACTAATATCGAATATACCGCGAAAAAGTGTTGACGATGTAAGTGCGACACTAACCAGTTTGACACTTTTCACTCTAGCTGTTCTTTTCCACCTCATGTGTTTTTCTTTGTAGTGATGGATTTGTTTTCCACATGACTGCAATTGCTTGCATGGTATACACATGTTATGTCTCCATAGTTTGGAAGTTGTAACGGGTCTCGCGGTTACTGTTGTCTAGCGTTCGAAGCCATCAATACAACTTCCAAAAGATACACAGATTACATGTGTATACGGTGGAGGCAATTGCAGTCAAGTGAAAATCAAATCTATTACTACAAAGAAAAACGCATGCGGTGGAAAAGAACAGCAGTGTGTAAGTTGTCAAACTGGTTCTGTGTCGCACTTGCATCGTCAACACTTTGGCGGTGTATTCGATATAAGTACCTACCAATTTTGTCTGTAGAGAAATTGAAATTTTGTCTTTGGAAAAAATATTTTCGGGGGCAACACGACGTAAATCTCATCCGATATGGTTGAAATTTTGCACAATGACATCTACTATAGTCTCCAACATCCAAGCCAAGTATAGCCCGAATCGGTTTAAAACTGATATAGCTCTAGTAGCATAACAATTCTTATCCAAAAATTCAATTTTGCCCATGAACATTCCATTAAGGAACGGGGGCATACATCTCACATATCAATAAGTGCTGTTCGATTCAAGCTTAAGCTCATTGATAAAGGACCTACCTTTTACAGCCTGAACTTTTTATAGTCTGCTCGGCGTGCCGCGGTGCGACACTTCTTTGAACAGAAGTTTTTACTAGGGATCCCACAGTCGGCTTTCGACTAATCAATAAGTCGACTTTTTGCGTAAAAATGTCGAAAGTCGAAGTTGACTTTCAATGATTAAAAGTTGAATAGTTGATTTTGAAGTCGAAAAGGAAGCTGCACAGAGCTACAAGTTTTGCTTTGCTTCTGTTGCTGATAGGTTGCTTGGTAAAAATTGTTTCCAATTTGTATACCCTACACCAATACTGTGGTACTGGGTATTATAACATAGTGCATTTGTTTGTAACACCCAGAAGGAAGAGAGATAGACCCATTGATAAGTATACCGATCGACTCAGAATTACTTTCTGATTCGATTTAGCTATGTCCGTCTGTCTGTCCATGTTAATTTGTGTACAAACTATAGGTCGCAGTTTTCATCCGATTGCCTTCGGCCGTGAGACGAAAGCTATTGAAATTGGATATAATCGGTTCAGATTTGGATATAGCTTCTATTTATATATTCGCCCGATTTTATTTAATAACTATCTGACCCGGGCCTGCTCCGCTGCGCCTCCTTTTAATTTATATGGAACAAAAGTTTCCTTGGAATATTTATTTTCGAGAATTAAAGAACTTTTAATGAAATACCATGCAACGAAAATAGTATATCGCTTGACTAACAGTTTAACAATATAAGAGCCTTTATCTGAATCCCACATGAACTTTATTGGTCTACGAATTTAAGTTGGATGTAAAGTGTACTCCATTCTTAAAATACTTCATTTCAGCCCGTCATTCTCATGATGCCTGATTTAGTGGTGTTTTCGGGGTAGGGGTGATCCCCCAGATACTTGGCCCTGAAAAATATCAGCATCGTACTTTTCTCTCAAATACCATTTATTTAAACCCCATATTGCCATTGGCTTAAGAAGAGTTTACAGAATGAGGCGTCCCCCAAACACAGGTTATCAAATTCGTGTTCTAATCTGAAATACCTTTCATTTGAGCCACATATTGGCATGGTCGACAAATTTTTTCCCTTTGGGGGTGTTTTGGGAAAGGGGTGATGCCCTTAATACATGGTCCTATATTTGGATATCAACCTCGTATTATACTCCCAAATACCTTTCTTTGAGCCCCATATTGTGATGGTCACTAAAAAATTGCTGTTTGTGGGGTATTTTGGGAAAGGGGTAGACCCCTAGAAAATTGGTCCCGAAAATGGGTATAATCCTTGCTCTACCCCCCAATATCTTTCATTTAAGCTTCACATTGATATGGTCGGTAAATATAGCCGATTTAGGGGTGTTTTGGGGTGGGATGGTCACCCAAACACTAAGCCCGGAAAATATATCAACAACGTACTCTATTCTCATATAACTATATATCATTTATTTGAACCCCCTATTGCCATTGGCCTCAAAATTGGATATCAAATCAAATTCGTTTTCTAATCTCATTTAAACACCTTATTGCCTCATAGACACTTTTCCCGAATATTGATTTCAAATTTGTGCTTTACTCCCAAAGACCTTTCATTTGAGCCCCATATTGCTATGGTCGTAAATTTGTCCCCTTTGGGGGATGTTTTTAGTGAGAAGCGGCCCCAAACACTTGGTCCAATATTAGGATATCAGATTCGCATTCTACTCTCAAATACTTTTATTTAAGCCCCATATTCCCATGGTCAGTAAATAAGTCATGTTTGGGGGGTGTTTTGGAAAAGGAGTGGACCCCCAGTAACGTGGTCCCACATATGGATATTAGATTCGTATTGTATTCGCAAATACCTTTCATTTGAGTCCCATATTGCCATGGTCGGTAAATATGTCCGATTTAGGGGTGTTTTGGGGCTTGGGGTAGTCCCCCTAGCACTTGGTCCGACAATTGGATAGCAGATACGTTTTCTTATCCTAAATACCTTTCATTTGAGTCCCATATTGTCGTGATTGGTCTAAATATATGTTTGGTAGGTTTTAGGGTGGGGCAGCCCCCCTTGGTACCCCATCCGAAATTTGGATACCAAATTTTTAATTTCTAGGGTACTATATGAGAGAACACAAAAATTCGCTTAAATCGCACCACCCACCTCCGAGATCTGGCGTTTCTGAAAATTAGGGTAAGGAGAGGGTCCGCCCCCCCATCAGATATCAAAAAATGTAGTACCCTATTTTCACCACGGAGTCATTATGCACCATCTGTGAAAATTTCAAGAAAATCGGTTCAGCCGTTTCTGAGTCTATAAGGAACACACAAACAAACACAAATTGATTTTTATATAATGTGATTTTTTGAGGTTAGGATTTTCATGCATTAGTATTTGACAGATCACGTGGGATTTCAGACATGGTGTCAAAGAGAAAGTTGCTCAGTATGCTTTGACATTTCATCATGAATAGACTTACTAACGAGCAACGCTTGCAAATCATTGAATTTTATTACCAAAATCAGTGTTCGGTTCGAAATGTGTTCAAATTTTGACAAATTTTGTTCAGCGATGAGGCTCATTTCTGGTTGAATGGCTACGTAAATAAGCAAAATTGCCGCATTTGGAGTGAAGAGCAACCAGAAGCCGTTCAAGAACTGCCCATGCATCCCGAAAAATGCACTGTTTGGTGTGGTTTGTACGCTGGTGGAATCATTGGACCGTATTTTTTCAAAGATGCTGTTGGACGCAACGTTACGGTGATTGAACACATTTCGAACCGAACACTGATTTTGGTAATAAAATTCAATGATTTGCAAGCGTTGCTCGTTAGTAAGTCTATTCATGATGAAATGTCAAAGCATACTGAGCATCTTTCTCTTTGACACCATGTCTGAAATCCCACGTGATCTGTCAAATACTAATGCATGAAAATCCTAACCTCAAAAAAATCACCCTTTATAAGATTCATTAAAATGGTAATTTGTTAATCGATTCTCTCGAAACTTGGCAGGAATTTCTCTTGACTCTCGACATTACTTGTGAATATCATGTAAATCGATTCAAATTTAGATATAGCTCTCATATATATATCGCCCGATTTTAACTTCTAGAGTCACAGCAAGCGCATTTATTGACCCATCATGCCACAATTTTGCAAAACGCTTTCTTCGCTCAATTCTTATTCGAATTGACTGAAATTTTACACAGGTCTCCAACATATAATTTAATTGTGGTCCAAATCGGACCATATCTTGATATCGCTCTAATAGCAGAGCAAATCTTTTCTTATATCCTTTTTTTGCCTAAGAAGAGATGTCGGGAAAAGAACTCGACAAATGCGATCTATGGTGGAGGGTATATAAGATTCGGCCCGGCCGAACTTAGCACGCTTTTACTTGTTTAAATTTAATACGTTATTTAAATGGTAGGCAAAAGTTGATAATATCTTTACATGGTTGAATCGATTTGATGATTTTCGGCAGCGGTATTCAGATTGTAATAACAATTCGTGCCATATCCAAGATAAATTTTAGGGATTACATCCTTATAAGTGTAAGATTTAGCTAAATAGTTTTTTGTTTATGGAAGCTGCATTTTGGCACAAATGTATTTTTTATCCATTAAGCGTTTATGCCCTGTCATTGCCCCGTAAAGACTGGACTCCAGATTTGAATTCTTCAATATCCGAGATAAAAATCTTAAGCCTATAAAATGTGAATATGGTCCATATGGGTTCAACCTTAGGTGTAGATCCCATACGTAAGTACCCACAATTTTAGGTGTTTTTGCTCTGAAACCCACATTTTTATTCCAATTTGTCTAAAATTTGGCAAGCGACATTTTTTCGGCATGGTAAAAGTATAATACAATCCACGAACGAAACAATCAAGAGGTAGAGAATAAAAGTTCGTTACTTATATGTGCAATAAAATGTGACGTTCCACTTGGATTTTAACCTTCAGAGTAACATCCGCTTGGTACTTGAACCCAAATTTTAATACGATATTCGTTTTCTAGTCTCCAATACCTTTCATTTGATACCCTTATTGTGCCCATCGGATCACTTTCGGATATGGGTGGCGTTTTTGGGGTAAGGGGGAGGGTCCGCCTCCACCCAATATATAAAAATTATGTATACTATGTTTCCTTCCAGACAAGCGAACACAATCTATGAAAATTTTAAGAAAATCGGTTCAGCCATGTATCATATAGTCATAATGGGTCTAATGGCGTTTTTGAGAAGTGGCGTGACCCCCTATAAATTCGATCTGATTTTGTATGCCAGATTCGATATCTTCTCCCGAATACCTTTCATTTAAACCCCATGTTGAAATAAACGTCCAATATGTCTGTTTGGGGCAGTTTTGGGGTTGGGAGGGCCCGATGGGTACTTAGACTCAAATTTTAATACCATATTCGTAGTCTACTCTCTAATACCTTTCATTTGATACCTATATTGTCCCGATCGGCCCACTTTTTGATTTTGGGTTGTGTTTATCGTAAAAGGGGAAGGGTCCGCCCCCCACCCGATACCGAAAAATTATATAGTCTATGATTCCTTCCAGACCAACCTACACAATATGCAAAAATTTCGAGAAAATCGCTACTGCCGTTTTTCAGTCTATACGGAACAAACAAACCGAGTCCCATATATCCGTGATTGGCTAATGTGACCATTTTGGGCGTTTTTGTGGATTTGTATGAATTTGTATGCCAGATTCGTTATCTACTCCCGCATACTTTTCATTTGATACCCACATTGTCCTTATCGGTCCACTTTTGATTTTGGGTGGTGTTTTCGGGGAAACGGTGGAGGGTCTGCCCCCACCGTTAAAAATTCCTATTTTGTACTTGGCTACTATGCATGGCATTGTATCTCACAAATATTGCCAACCACCGCTGAAAATTTGTTCTGTTGTTCTTGCCAGGTGAAATGGAAACAAAGAATAGTGGAAACGGGCCCCTCGATGGAACCATCACCGACTCTCAAGATTCGGAAGACTAGAATATGCAAATACCCTAATATTGAATAGTCAGGCAGCGCAGCGACGGGAAACTCAACCAGGCCTAAAGAACAGAGCGAACCACTCCCAAGAAGCCCATTTACTGAAGGACCAGTGATTGAGGTCAAGATAAACCTCCACCGGAACCAAACAGCCACAGAGAAAATCAGCAAGAGCAAGATTCATATTGCCTTAATTCAGGAGCCATAGACGACCCGGAACAAAGTTTCTGCGCTGAACCATATCAACTACCAATTATTCTATGCTAACAATGGTATTCAGCCGAGGACCAGTGTTATTTGTCATAAAAATTTGAAATATATATATTTTACCCAGAGTGGTCAACGTCGGAAGCAACAGTGATGAGACAGGGAGACGGTGGAGCATACCTGGCATCACTTTATATGCCTTTTGACTCTCCGATGCCGCCAACTACGTCGGAGCTGCAACGGCTGATGAGGAAAGCAAAACAGTCAGGAAACGAGGTACTAATAGGGTGAGACCTAATAACACATAACATTAGGGAGGAGGTTTTAGATGTGACACTATGTATGGAAAATCTGATCAACGAGCTTCAGGATTGGAGGGTCTCCATGGAGAACTCCTTCTCTGACCATCGCTACATTAGGTTAAGAATAGCACGGCTAGCGCCGAATCCGATAAGCTTCTGTAATACGTTGAAAACCAACTGAACAAAATCCGCAAGAAGGCTTGGGCAAGATGATTTAGATTTTCTAAAAATAGAAGATATTGACCACAATGTCAACAGGATTACGAATGGAAATGTCTTTCGAAGATAGTTGTCCTCTTTGAGAATGGAAATAAGCAGAAAAACAAAAACCCCTGCATGACAGGGAGATTCGCAACATTACGAAAGAGGTCTGCAGACTTTGCAACAGAGAACTCGTAAAAAGTTGGAAGTTTACACGGATGTATTTACACACGGCTCAAGGAATACATTAAAATTATCAAAGCGGCAAAACGTGCCTCCTGGAAGCTTTTCTGCGAATAGGTCGATAGCGTTATTGACGCCACTAAGATAAAAAAGTTTCTCTCATAAACCCATGTCCAATCTGAAACGTTAGAAGGCCACATGGGTGTGAGGGCAGAGACAACGGAGGACATGTTAAGGCTTTTGATGAAAACACATTTTCCACAGAATACGACGGGACTCACGGAGACAACGGAATCTTAAAATAATGAGGTTTATCGAAGGCTTATCATTACAAAATTTATGGCAAGGTAAAGCCTTGAGGAGCTTCCAACTATTTATGTCATCCGGACTTGATAAACTATTTCCAATGTGACTACAGAAGGAGACCGATTATCTGGCTCCCCTTCTGGCCTCCATTTTCACAGCGTGTCTAGCTATTGCATATTCTCCAAAAGCCTAGCAGTAGGCAAGGCCTACAGACCTATAAGCCTTACGTCCTTTATATTCAAAACCATGGAACTTATTGAACTTATTCAAAACCATGGAACTTATATGGACATCCGGCAAACTGTCCAAATACAGACAGCATGCCTATGTTAAGGGAAGATCGGTGGAAATTGCGTTGCGCGAGTTTGTGCATAAAATAAAGGAATCATTCGATGCCAAGACGTACACGTTGGCCGTGTGCATTGACATTGAGGGGGCTTTTAATAATGTGCGGACTGACACACTGATCCAATCCTTAGACCAGTACCGGGTCCTTAGAGACTGAATAAACCAAATCCTAAGGAACAGAGGGATAAATTGTGGATCACATGACATAAATATAAGGGAGAAAGTGGCACAAGGCACGCCACAGGAGGATATTTTATCGCCCCTCCCATGGGTGACCACCATTAATAATCTATAACGAATGCCGACTGAGGAAAGATTTGAACCCGTCTGCTACGCAGACGATGTTATAATAATTCTAAGAGGTAAGGATGCGAATCAGCTATGCAAGACACTTTCGGCCCTTCTGCATAGTTGCAGAAGGTAAGACGGTAAGTTCGCGAACAGTCTTGGTGTGTAAGAAGATATCAACGCCTTCTCTGAAGATGGCAAGATCATTCAGCGTTTCATTTCAGCGTTGTGAATGCCGAACCCACATGATGTTGTATTTCAAGACCAGGGTTTCCGTTTTGGGCTTTTTCTACCATGATCGGTTTGATCGGCTGGACTGCCCATTCGATTTTGGTCGGTTTTTAGCGAAATTACATGTTTGTAACCACCAATATCCATATTGAAATGAACGTCCAATATGTCTGTTTGGCGGAGTTTTGGGGTTGGGGCGGCCCGATGGGTACTTACAATCAAATTTTAATACCTTATTCGTATTCTACTCTCCAATACCTTTCATATATTGTCCCTATCATTCCACTTTTGATTTTGGATCCGATACCGAAAAATTATATAGCCTATGTTTCCTTCCAGACCAACCTACATAATATGCGAAAATTTCGAGAAAATCGGTACTGCCGTTTGCTTGGCGAGGTCCATCAAAATTGGTTCAGAATTGGATATAGGTCCCACATTGTACTTATAGGGTAGGTGTAGGGTATTATACAGTCGGCACCGCCCGACTTTTGCCCTTAATTACTGGTTTTGATACGAATATGGTATTAAAATTCTTTCAAAAAAATTCCTCAAAACTTCCCCAAACAGACATATTGGACGTTCATTTTAATATGGGGCCCAAATAAAAGGTAGTCGGGAGTAAATTTCCAAGTACCCAGCGGGCCTTGGAATGGAACTTTTATAAATATAAAAAAAATATTTAAAAAATTTCTTTAAATGAAATATTTTGCTTGTTAGCCTGAAAAAAAATTCCAAAGAATAACTAGTAATATTTAATTATAAATTATTTGAATTACATTAGCAATGAAATGAAAAATTTTAGGGATCGGAAAAACAATTTCAAAACCCCGAAATGATCACCTAGATTAATTTACATTTTTAATTATTATTAAAAATGAAACATTGTGATTTTTTATTTGGAATTCTATAATTCAAAATACAGTACTTGATGCAATTAATATGGAGCTCCAAGTGATTAAGGGACGAAAATTCTAGTAGATTTGTTTTTGGTTTTGTTCACTTTGACCGTAAATTTGAGCACAGTGAAATTTTATTTAGAACATTTTCAAAATAAATTTTTGAATTTCTTATTGTTTTCCAAGAAAATCTTTTTACAATGAAACGATTTTGCGAATAACGATTTCCTTATGTACGAAAATCTTTAATGAATTGCGGCGAGTCAAATTGCATATTTACAAAAAGGTGGGTATTTAGTTGGTTTTACACAGTGAAATACACATGTTTTTCACGATTATTTTTTTGAAAAACTTCAAAAATATCACTGATAACATAACACTATTATTTAACTTTTATCATAAATAATTGGAATAACGAATGAAATCAGAAAGTAATGGTAAAAAATATTAATTTTCGCTGTGTAACGCGATCTTAATACCCACCTTAAGTGAGGAAATGTGTTAAAATAACATAGTCATCAGGCTTTTATCTATGAGAGCAAGTTTTATATTACAGTTAAGTTTTCCGCTAGGTCATTTGATATCAATTAGTGGTCAAAGAGAGAAAAAATGTTAAACTGCATTAACGTAGAAATCTCTTCGTGTTTCTGATTTTTTGTTCTACCACCTTTTCTTATTTTATCTCCAATAAATTAGGAAAACTTAAGATGACAATAGTTGGATGCAACTTTTACCGGACATCTTTTCCATCATAAACGGATTTTCAATCGATTTTAATTGAGTTGGAAGAAGAAATTAGCGACATAATTTAAGCAGAATGTAGACAGTTTTCGTAAGAATTGGTCGCACTTCATTTTTTAAAATATTTAACAATTATAGTCGCTTAGTGTTTTCAGTTTGTTTGCGTAAAATTTTATGAAAATAAAAGTAATTTGAAACCAATAGACCAACACAAACAATAACCTGTTTAAATCATAAAACTTGTTTGAGAGCAAAAATGAGCCCAAAAAACAAATTTCATCAAAATACTGAAGCCGATTCCCCAAATCTTTCACTATAAAACTAAGATATTCGCAAAGACAACCACACTTTGGAGGCTTTGAAAGATTAGGATAGGCCAGTAAATAGTGTGTTGGCAATAATTTTAAAACCAAATGTCAACACCTATGATTCAGTTGCTGCACGCAATGCGAATATCACAGTAACAAAAAAATTTTGGCAATTCTTGATTTTGAAAAATTAGATCCTGTTTACGTCCCTGACTCCCATATAAACCGATCACCCGATTTGGCTGAAATTTTGCATGCGGTGTTCTGTTGAGACTTCCAACAACTGTGACAAATACGGTCCAAATCAGTCTATGACCTGATATAGCTCCCATGTAAACCGGTTTCTCACTCATCTTTGTTCTGTTCCTAGAAGCTTTAATTTTGGCTGGTTTGGCAGACGTTTGGTATGAAGAATAAAGTTATGCCCTTCCACTTAATTTATTATGTATACAGCGGTCAAAAAAAGTATTCATCATTCAATGTTTTTTTTTTAATAAGTCTACAAAAGACAATTGGAATAAAACCATATTAAACTAATGATGCAGTAGTGCTTGTGTGATATATATGTACACAATTTCATTGTTTTTAAAGAAAAAAATAGTATTTATTGGAACAAAAAGGGCCATTTTACAGCTGAACACAAAAAATTAAACAAAAAAAGTATTCATCATTGCAAAAAAACAAAAAAATAAATAACATAATTTAAAAAAATTAATACTTTGTTATTCGACCACCGCGTCTTATAACTTCTTTTAAACGGTTTGACATCGATTGGACTAATTTAGCGGTTATATTTTGGTCTATATTAGTCCATTCCTCCATTATCACCTGTTGTATTTGACTCTTGCTCGAAAAATTGCGCGTTCTCAATTTGCGTTCGAGATGTTCCCAAAGATGTTCAATTGGGTTCAAGTCGGGACTTTGAGGAGGAGTTTTAATGACTTTGGGGCAGTAATACAGCATCCACATCTTGGTATTTAAAGCAGAATGTTTGGGGTCATTATCTTGATAATATTGAAAGTTATTACCAAGCCCAAGTTTTACAGCACTATCTTTTAAATTCCTCTTTAAAATGTCAATGTAATACTTATGATCCATTACTCCATTAATAATTTCAAGATTTCCCGCTCCTGAAGCCGCCATACACCCCCAAACCATTAAACCACCTCCACCATGTTTTACAGTAGCAACTGTGTTTCGTTCTTCAAGCTCTGTATTTGGTTTTCTGTACACTATGACCTTTCCATAGCACCCAAAAAGATTAAACTTGCTCTCGTCTGCAAAAATGACTGTTTTCCAAAATGATTCGGGCTGTTTTACATACATTTTTGCGAAGTTTAGCCTTTTCACTCGGTTTATTTTATTTATAAAGGGCTTCTTACGTGCAGTTCTTCCTCTGTAACTATGCCTTTTGAGTGTATTTCGAATTGTTTGTGTAGTAACTTCCTTCCCTAAATATTCCATAGTGTTTTTACGAAGAATGGTCGCATTTGTCTTCGGAGTTTTCTGAACTTGCCGCACTAGCCAACGCACATCTCCAACTGAAAGTGCTTTTGGTCGACCAGATCTTGGTTTATTGTCAACAGTTTTCGTTTCTGTCCACTTTCTGATGATGGATTGTATAGTAGATCGTGGTCTATTTAATATTTCACTGATAGTTTTTTGAGTTAAACCATTCCTGTGGTGTTTTATTATCAAAACTTTTACCTCATCAGAAACCTCGTTTTGCTTACGACCCATTTTGACAAAAACTATATTTTCAATGAAATTAAATATTTGCTGTCAAGGGCAAAGCCTCCTTTACTAAATAAAACAGAAAAGGGGGATTCCCAAATAATATTTGAATTTGACTTTGATGATAGCACATCAATGATGAATACTTTTTTTGTTCTGTTTTTGGTGTTATTATATAAAATTGCATTTTTTGCGCTAATTAAATTTATTTTTTGAATTTATTTTAAAACATATTACGAAAAATAAACTATTGCATAAAACTGCATTATTTGTTTACTTAAAATTTTCTTCAATTACCCAAAATAAGTGAATTTATTATCAATTTTGCTAATGATGAATACTTTTTTTGACCGCTGTACATGTTTATCAGAATCCATGGTGGTGCGTTCCCAAGATTCGACCCTGCTGAACTTAGCACGCTTTTACTTGTTACAACTCCACTACCTTATATATAGTTGTATGAATCGTCTTTAAATATAAGCTGGTCTGCATCATATTTGATTCAGGTGACGAGAAATCTTATAAAGATTGATTTTTTAAGAGCTATAGGAAAGTTTAAAAAAAGACACATAAAATTCAGAAAAATTCATGAAATCTTTATTTGAATCGATAGTACGGTCCATATAATTTAATGTTTGAAGATTAGTTCATGCAAATGTTGACCGTGACCGCGCCTCAAATGGTTCATCCGCTAAATCCAATTTTGGTTAACTCTATCAAACATTTCGGCCGGTATCTCACGAATAAATGCTTCAATGTTGTCTTCCGTGCGACAATAGAAGCGGGCTTGTCCATTGTTACGCGTGCTGTGTGGCATGAGACACCGTCTTGTTGAAACCACATGTCATCCATTTTGGGCAAAAAAAAGTTGGATATCTTCTCACGGTAGCGCTCACCATTCACAGTTACGTTACGATTCGCATCATCTTTGAAGAAGTACGGCCAAATGATGCAACCAGCTCGTAAACCGCAACAAACATGGATGCATTGGTAGCTCTTGCAATGCTTCTGGCTGATCTTCACTCCAAAATCGACATTTCTGCTTATTTACGTACCCATTAAGCCAAAAATGAGCTTCGTCGTAAATGCAAAAAGCGCGCGATGAACTTTATTACCAGAGCACGCATTTTGATAATAAAATTCAATAATTTTCAAGC
Source organism: Stomoxys calcitrans (assembly GCF_963082655.1). Taxonomy (NCBI): domain Eukaryota; kingdom Metazoa; phylum Arthropoda; class Insecta; order Diptera; family Muscidae; genus Stomoxys; species Stomoxys calcitrans. Next base: position 102,580,100 of record NC_081552.1, read on the forward strand.
ATTGTTCGTTTGTAAGACGATTCATGGTCAGTGTTGCCGTTTTTGTAGGTTCCTATTAAATTGGTAGGATTTTTCTCCTTTGGTAGATTGACCTCAAAATTTGGTAGGTTTTTCCCACTTATCAACACCAAGCCAATTATTGAAAAAATCCCCGGGGATAACTTAAAATTGTTTCACTTTCTTTCGTAGACTATATTTCTCACGTACTCGGCTTGGGCGTCGGGAGTCTAATACTGTTAAAGGGGTTTCACTGTCTCAAATTTCAGAAAAAAATTGAATATGTTCTGATATTGACTACAACTGGTACAAGAGTGAAGGGATCTGCACCAAATTTCGTAAATGCAGGTTAAAAATTCCGCTTTTGTCCGATTGCCTTCATTCGGAAGACCAGGCTATATGGGAGCTATATACAATTGTGGACAGATCTGGCCCATACTCGGGCACCGAGGGGTAAAATTCAACTCACTGTATCGGCAGAAACGGGTAGTAAATCTGGAGACAGCTAAATACAATTTCTTTAAATTCAAGAATTCTTATCAGGAAATCTGTATAATGGGTGCTCTATCCATATATAGGTCATCTATAACTATGCAAATTTGCCCATGAACATTCCATTAAGGGGCCTCCTTTTTACAGCCAAGTCCTCACGGCATGCCGCAGTGCGACACCTCTTTGCGGAGAAGTTTTTACACGGCTGCCATTCTAAATGGTACAGTACCTCACATTTGTCGCCAGCATTGGGAAAAAAGAAAAATTTCCAAAGATCTCATCAGGATTCGTAACCGGGCGTTCAGCGTCATAGGCGGACATGCTAACCTCTGCGCTACGGTGGCCTCAGTCTTTCCATCTCGATCTTTAACTATAGCCGATATTTTTTATAGGCTGTAGAGCCATTTCAAGAGACAGACAGACGGACATGGCTAGATCCTCTATGAATATTAAGACGATCTGGTCTAGGTTGCATTTTTGGCTTGTAGAATATTTGGTAGGATTTGATCGCGTTTGGTAAGAATTTTCTTAAATTTTGGTAGGAAATATTTTTCTTGAGTGGCAACACTATTCATGGTTAAATTATAGATCAAACTGAAGTTGTTTGACAGTAAAACAAATCATGAAAAGTGCGTGAGTTGTTTAAACCAGTGTTGCCTCCTCATATTACCCATGTGTTTAGACCAAACCCTTGAAAATGTTGAAAGATTATATGAAAACCCTAATTCCTAATAAACTTTAAATAATCCCCATATATTTGAATTTGCCGTCATGAAACATATGTTCATGACGTTTATGGCAATTTTCGCCTTGTTTAAAAATCATGTTATAATGATAGTTTCCGCTTTAGCTCGAGGGCAAATCGTTCTTGTTCAACCTCTGTCGTCAAACTGATAGGTAAGGCTTAGTCCGCCGAGAAATAAATCCAACTTATCATTATAATCCTAAATCGAGTGTTTTGTTTTTCTTGCTATTCTTTCTTTTCATTTGTCCATCTGGAACACTCTCCTTAATATATTTGGGGAGTCGCAAGTTCAAAAGAAACCTGTTTTGTTTTGTATTTGCATTCGGCTCATCGTGTTCTATCTCCACTGCAGATCCATCCAGCTTCCATTTACACATCATCATTTTTGGTCCTTCGAACCGGATCATTGCTTACGGAGAACACGCAGAGATTTCAATTCCAGATCATCGCCCATACCTATCATCGAACGGCAGCAACAGGTTAGTTTGCATTTATGCATTGCTTCTATGGTTATTCGTAGATAATGTGCTTTACAGTGAAGTAGATCAAGCTAATGAAACAAGTTAAATCAAATTTTGCACGTGGAACATAATTTATTACATTTGTGTTTCTGTAAAAACGTAAAGAGCGTGAGATTTTTAAAGATTTTAAATTCTGGAATGTCAGAAATTAGAAGTTTACAAGAAATCCAATAAAAAGTGTGACATCTGATCTGTACTACGATCGAATAATCATCAACTGTTTTGAGTCCACTAACAAAATCTGCCGATCCATGTCAGAGGCAGTTAGGGTCCATTTTTTATGAGAAAGCTGATCACCAAAAGCTGTCCGAAGTTTTTTCATCAAATGCATGACATGCAACTTTTCGTTTCAGGTGATTATATTTATACTTCATATTGCACATTTCTTGATAGCGATAATTTTTCATTATAACACATAAAGTGCTGTCGTGGCTGCTAGAACGCAACATAGTCATTTTAACATTGAAGTCCGTCTGTCTCTGCTGAGAATATTACAGGCACCCCGCCAATTCTAATTGTTTCGCTTCACTTCGTTTCTTTTGAAACCGACGTAGTCAACCAAATACCAATACTTTAGGGAGACTTCTTCTCTTGAGTGATGTACACTGGATTAATTACGAATTAATCTCGTAGGTTATATTGTGTTCGAGCATTATCACTCTCTTTATATGTCTCACTGTCTTTTGCATTGGAGAGCTTTTGTTTACAAAGACTTTCGCTGCGGACGAGAATAGCTGAAATCTGTGGTACCTTCACAAAAATACATACATATCGTAGTCAACTTTATTGCCGAATGGTCTTTTGAATATTAAGTGTTATATCCCAGTACACATAACGATAGCTGATGTATTGATATTTTAAGCGCATTATATACAGAGTTTATTAAGGAGACATGAGGAAATTTATTATTTGACCTTTATATCGAGTCCGTAGAAAAAGGTATGAGAAGTCCACCACAAGAACTATTTCAGCTCCGAGATTTGAACACCAGAAACATACAGCTTGTTTTTTAGTACTGTTGAATATTGCTGCATCAAGATCTATGCTCAGTGTTCACAGAATATGATGTATGTATGAGACTTTATCTTCCAGACTATTACATTTCTATTGAAGAATATTTTTGTATGACACTGTATGTGTTGCAATATTTTTTTGGGACCTAACATAGTCGTATTGGCAGCCAAGTCTGTCTGTCGCTGCTAGACATACAACCTCTCTTCTAGTAGCTACGAGCAGAGAGCTATTTTGCTATCTTATATATTTTGTTTCGTTCCATATAGCTCCATTAATAAAAATCCCATGTGCACACACTGTTGTTATGAGAGACGTAAGCTCTTGAGTGATGTTTTCTTTGAAGAGTGCTTGAAGTTGATCTCTTGAGTGATATTTTAATTCGAAGATTGGAAGTCCCATTTTATGTCTCTCTCTCTTTTTGCTTCTTCTTCCATGTTTTGTTTGGTTGCCATTCCAATCATAAGGTCAATGACCGTGGTTTCCAATAACTTTCGCTAAAGAGCTGAAACAGCTGACCGCTGTCGTATTTCTAAACAAACATACGCACATACTTATGGAAATTTTTTGAGTTTGAAGTTGAGACATCTTTTGGATATTTATATTAATACCGCATCCCAGCGAACACTTCCAATGTCTTTATAATATTCCTATTGACTGCATTTTTCTAAATTTATGAGGACATTTCGGAAGTGTTTTATATTGTGTCTGCAAGATTTCGTTTGACGAGCATTAGGCTCGGAAAAAATTGGAATATTTATACGAATAAAGGGCGTTTCTACGATTTGATTTTCGAAGTTCACGCATTTTCCTACCATTATAAATGCTGAGACGTGTCTCTGTATAGGCTATCTTGCTCAGAGATATTTATCTTTTCGCTGTCCATATTTTGATTTTTTCTATCCTATTCGAAATTTTTTCTTAGCAGATCGTGGAATTTATTTCCTAATTTGTATTTAGTCATTGGTCGCTGCGTGTCCAGACGCAATTTGCTGTAATTGGGACAGATTCGTTTTCGACATATCCTTTTGTTTTTTCCGGAGAGGAGTGATCGAAGGATTCCTTCCGGATATTGGAGAAGGCCTCTGGATTTTGTCCAGATTTTGTTTGTGTTATTGCCTTTCGATTTTAGTTTTATTCTACCACGAAATGTCTCTCAACAGATACATCAGGATTGCCGATAGAATGGTCGAGTTCGAGGCTTTCCTTAACGATAAGCAGGCTCCCATGTCCTCATCGTTTCTCCTCGAGACACATATGGAGGAATTGTCCAAAACCTGGGCGGAATTTAGAATCTCTTACGAGCAGTGCTTACAGGATATTGAAAGTGAGGCGGACGGGGAATTAGATGGGAAGGGCAATTCGGATGAGGCCTCGGAAGTGACTATGGTCAAGGCAAAATACAATAGCACCTATTCAACGTATTGTCGATGCCATGCACAATTACAGGAACTGCACTTCGCGTTAATGTCCCCAAAGCAAACCCGGAGTCCTCAGTCAATTCCTTGCCCGAACACTGGACTCATTACGGGCCCTTGCCCACAACCTGGGTTCAAACTGCCCCCTTGCGAGATACCTCTGTTTAGTGGTGACTACTCATCGTGGCCCACATTTAGGGACGTGTTTACGGCGGTCTGTTCGAAGAATTCAAGGTTAAGCGCAGTTGAAAAACTCTTCCACCTTAACCAAAGGACCCAAGGAGAACCCCATGACATAGTCAGCAAGTTCCCCCTGACCAATGAGAACTTTGAACTGGCTTGGAGTAACCTTTCCTCTCGATACGAGAACAAGCGGGTCCTGGTTAATATCCAGTTGAAATCCCTGTTTAATCTCCCACATATCACCACGGAATCTGGAGACTCGATTAAGAAGCTTCAGAGGGATATGAACTCTTGCATCTCATTACTTAAATTGTATGATATAGATGTTGAGAGCTGGGGGCCGATCTTTGTGTTTATTTGTTCAAACCGTCTTCCGGATACTACGCTCACGCTGTGGGAGCAATCATTACCTGACAAGACCGGGATTCCGGAATGGTCTGAGTTAGATAGTTTTCTGACGAGTCGGCATCGAACACTCGAATCCGTGTCGGAGATTAGGAGAAAATATACCGCAGTCCCCAGTGGGAATTCTGTATCGAAGGGCAAGTCCAGTCCGAATCCGAACATGAAGAATATTCGGGCATTCCAGAACAATGTGAACCAAACCAAGTGCGTACTATGTCCGACTGAACTTCATGTTATAAGGAAATGTCCAAGGTTTTTGAATATGGATGTTGCCCATAGATTTGATGAGATTAAGAAGAATGCTCTGTGTATAAATTGCTTTTCGAAAGTGCATACCTTGAAAAAATGTACTAGCAGGTTTTCATGTGCGAAGTGCAATAAACGGCATAACACCCTACTTCACCGCGAAACTAGTAATCCCCCTTCTGATCCACCGGTCGTCAGCTCAAATGCTACCCAGGCTGTAGCAACTGCCTCAAATAGCTCGAATCAATCTGAAATACAGTCCACTAGTACGACCAATCCGGTCATACAAACTTGCTTTTCCAGCAGTTCAAGAGGAGTTCTCCTGGGCACTGCGCTTGTTAATATATCCCACGGGGAGTTGACGTACATAGCACGGGCGTTGGTAGACTCGGGTTCAGAGGGTACTTTCATGTCTGAAAAGCTATTCAACACACTTCGACTTCCTTTTAAACGTAGATCTGCTACGGTATCTGGTCTGAACAACACGATTTCTGCAGCTGTTCAGAAGGAATGTACCTTCACACTGGGGTCTATTAAAGACCCAGCGATCGAGATTTTCACGACGGCCCTGGTGGTGCCCCATTTATCGGGAGATCTCCCATCTCGTACCATTGACCCATCCATTATTTCGGAGATCCCGAAGATACCCCTCGCAGATCCCCGTTTCTTCAAGAGTTCGAATATCGATCTGTTGATTGGGGCGGATCTACTCCCTTCCATAATGCTCTCGGGCATTATTAGGGAAATCTGTGGGACATTAATGGCGCAGGAGACCGTCTTCGGCTGGATCCTTACAGGACCAGCACCTGCTCAACCTATCTCCACATTTTCCACGATTGTTTCATATTTTTGTGAAATCTCCTTAGACAAGGAAATTTCAAGGTTTTGGGAGGTGGAGGATCTTCCACGGAAGAAGTTTTTATCTCCAGAGGACATATTTTGTGAGAATCTATATACCACCACAACAAGAAGAAATCCAAATGGCAGATATGAGGTATCCCTCCCGTTCAAATCTGATTATCCAGAGGGGATAAGTATTGGAAAATCCAGAAATTGTGCGTTGGCTCAGTTTTTAAGAAACGAGGCCCGTTTGATGCGCAATTCCAGTTTTAAATTGGAATATGATCAAGTCTTGGATGAATATATATCCCTTGGACATATGTCCGAAATTCAGTCCAATGATGAGTCTAACCTGACGCGACACTATTACTTGCCTCATCACGCGGTTGTAAAACCCGAAAGTACCACCACCAAGGTACGTGTGGTATTTAATGCCTCTTCTTCATCATCCAATGGAGTTAGTCTCAATGATGTCCTTTATACCGGTCCGGTCTTGCAACAGGACCTTACAATCCTTATTCTTAAGTGGCGTTTTTTCCGATACGTCTTTAATGGTGACATAACTAAAATGTATCGACAGATTATGATAAACCCGGAACATTCTGCGTATCAACGCATTCTATTTCGCCGAAGTCCGAATGACACCATCAAGGACTATGAATTGAGGACTGTCACTTTCGGGGTTAACTGTGCCCCATTTTTAGCCATCCGCACAATGTTGCAATTGGCTGATGATGTCCAGATGACACATCCACTGGCAAGTGGAATTATTCGAAACTCCATGTACGTTGACGACGTCCTATCCGGAGCTCATTCAATTAGGGCTGCGATAGAAGCCAGGGATCAGTTAATTACTGCTTTAAAGTCCGCAGGTTTCTCTATCCGAAAATGGACATCAAACTCTAAGAAAATTATTACCGATCTTCCTCCAGATCAACTACTTAATGAGGATTTTCTCGAACTGGATGACAGTAGTATGGCAAAAACTCTTGGAATCCGATGGAATGCGCGGTCGGACTCCTTCTTTTTTACTTTAAGTTGTCTTCCATCTCCATGTCTGTATACTAAGAGGGAAGTCCTTTCACAGATATCAAAGTTATTTGATCCTGCAGGATGGCTTGCACCTTATATCATTTTGGCCAAAATGATAATGCAAGAAATTTGGATCGAACGTACCGATTGGGATGACCAAATAACTGAGACGTCCTTGGAGAAATGGCAGTCGTTCTTATCTGCATACCAGTATATCGATTCTGTCAGAATACCACGTTGGTTCGATTATCAGCCCGGTAGTGAAATCCAATTCCATGGATTTAGCGATGCTTCAGAAAAAGCATACGCAGCTGCTCTTTATATCCGAGTTAAGAGCAAAGAATCCGTTTGCACCCACTTAGTATGCTCCAAAACCAAAGTAGCTCCTCTTAAGACTTTGTCCATCCCTCGATTGGAATTATGCGGGGCTACATTATTGGCAGAGATAATAGATCATATCATTCCGCAGCTACAGATTGATAGCTATTCCATTTTTTGTTGGACCGACTCCACAATTGTCCTTTCATGGCTAGCCAAACCACCTTGTTACTGGACAACATTTGTCGCAAACAGGGTGTCCAAAATAACTCAGGTTGTTAGTCCAAAGGACTGGTATCATGTACGATCGGAGTCTAATCCTGCCGACCTTGCGAGTAGAGGCTCTTATCCTCAGCACCTTGTTGACAACCACCTGTGGTGGTATGGGCCAGATTGGCTTTCGAGGCAGCCTGACAGCTGGCCAACGGTTAATGGCGGAATTTATGAAGCGATAGATATTGAGAGAAAATCTATCAAGGTCAACTTTTCCTTTTTCAGTAATTTTGAGGATATTCTTGGAAGGTTTTCGTCCCTGCCGAAGGCATTGCGGGTCGTTGCATATGTATATAGATTCTTCTATAGCACCCATCCAAATTTCCGCTCAGATTTTCACCGGTCGTCAAAGGATATATCATCAACCGAAATAGCTCTTATTCAGTCAAGGCTTATAATAATGAGTCAAAAGGCTAGTTATCCAGATGAGTACTTGAATTTGTCCGCCAAAACGCAGATTGATCCTTCAAGTACAATTCTGAGTTTAAATCCTTTCATCGATCACGAAGGGGTTATGAGGGTTTGTGGAAGATTGACTTCATCGCCGTCGTTGACGTACGATGAACGACATCCCATTTTGCTTCCATACAATTGTCAATTTTCACGCCTGCTAGTGCGATTTATCCACGATATAAGTCTACATGGGGGTAATCAACTGGTCCTAAAGTTGATTCGTATGAAGTACTGGATCCCGAGGGCCAAGAATCTTATTAAGGCTGCCATAAACAAGTGTAAACCCTGCGTTATTTATAGGCACAAGTGCCATGAGCAGCTTATGTCCTCGCTTCCGCCAGAGAGGACGGAAATATCTCGTCCCTTCACTCATACCGGACTAGACTTTGCCGGCCCGTTTGACATAAAAAGCTTTTCCGGGAGAAATTGTCGCATGACGAAGGGCTACGTATGTGTCTTCGTCTGTTTCGCGACGAAGGCCATCCACCTTGAAGCCACTTCTGATCTCTCCACTCCTACATTCTTGGCCGCGTTTAGTCGATTTATATCCAGAAGAGGTTGCCCTCTTCACTTGCACTCCGATAATGGCACTACTTTTGTAGGAGCATCAAAGATTATATCCAAGGAATTTATTCAAGCCTCCCATAATGCTGTCACAGCTAATTATGCACACCAGAACTTGACATGGCACTTCATTCCGCCTGGAGCACCCCATATGGGTGGACTATGGGAGGCTGGAGTGAAAAGTTTCAAAATCCACTTCCGAAAGGTTGCCAGTAACTTCAAACATACGTTTGAAGAATTCCAAACCTTACTGTCCAAAATTGAGGCTTGTCTTAACTCTCGCCCAATATCTCCAATGTCCGAGAATCCGACCGACATGTCTGCGCTCACTCCTGGGCACTTCTTAATAGGCACACCTATCCTTGTGCCTATTGAACCTAACGTTCATGAAAATCCAATGTCTGTGATAAACAGGTGGCAACGGCTAAAAGTTATCCACCACCATTTTTGTAACCGCTGGAAGGATGAGTATCTCAAGGAGCTCCATAAGCGCCATAAATGGCAAACTCCCACAAAAGACCTTGAAACGAATACAATGGTGGTCATAAGAGAGGATAATCTACCTCCAAATTCTTGGCGATTAGGGAGAGTCTCCAAGGTTTATCCTGGCCCGGATAAAAGGGTTCGTGTAGCTGACATCCTTACGGAACGAGGCGTTGTTAAACGACCAATCACCAAACTTGTTTTGCTTCCATTCGTCACTTCACCTTAACTGCCTTCTACGAATAGCCTAGATATCATGAGTCCGCAGAATAAAATAGCAATCCTAAATCTTTTCGGAACCATACTTACAGTAAACCATGCGGAATCAAAAGCCCTCCTCCAGTACCAAACTCAATGAGTACGTCTGTCGAATATGCAGACAAAAACACGCGTTAAGGAAATGTAAAAGATTTTTGAATATGAACACGGCAAAACGTCTTCAGATAGTACAAACCTATGGATACTGCAGAAATTGTTTGGCACACTCTCATTCACAGGGATCATGTTTTACCAAAACTGGTTGCAAATACTGCCAAGGAAAACATCATAGCTTACTGCATCTGCATCCACGATTAAAAAAGGATAAACCTTCACGCCGTAAGCAAAGAACTCTTCGAGGGGAACCTGAGCCTAAACCATCAACCAGTGCTGCTGGAGCCGCACGAAACAGGTCCCAAAAAACCGAGTCAAAGGACAGGACAACACCAACCGAAACTGACTACAGTAATACCTCACTGTCCGCAATTCTGAAGCAAAATCTAATGACACTCCTTCCTACTGCCGTTGTCAAGATACTCAGCCCCAAAGGGGAACGTAAGATTCGCTGCCTTTTGGATACAGGGTCAAAATTCAGTTATATTTCAAAGAAGATAGTTGATTCTCTTGGTCTAACGACTTTGACTCTCGAAGAGGAGGCGATTTGCCCTCTCACGCTGGTCTCGATTTACGACTCTGGGGTCAAAATAGACACCACACTTCGAATGAATAATCGGATCAATATCCATACTCCCAGCAAATCACTGCCAAGAAACTTTACTCAAAATTTTCATAATCTTCTTCTATCAGACGAAAAGTTTTGCGAGTCTGCACCCATCGACGTAATACTCGGAGTCGATATTTATTCTCGAGTTATCACAGAAGGCATCCTTATCCGAACGGGGCTTCCGACAGCCCAAAATACCATCTTCGGCTGGACCCTTTATGGGAGTTGTTCCTTATAAACATAGTTTAAAAAAAAAAAAAAAAAAAAAAATCATTTGAAAACGAATTAAGGTCTTAAACTGAAATCAAAAGCTCACTACTCACTGAAATAAGCACATACTGAATACCAATGCATAATGTAAACTAATTTACTTATTTACAATTAGTATAAGTCCTCATGAATTACTACTTTCATACTATTAATTAATACAATATTGAATTTGAAATTAACTATTATATTATAATTAGAATTTTACACGATCATTGCGAATTTATCCTTACGATATGATTAACCTTCTGTTTGCAGAATTATATCCTGCAAGGGGGGCGGAATGTTTAGACCAAACCCTTGAAAATGTTGAAAGATTATATGAAAACCCTAATTCCTAATAAACTTTAAATAATCCCCATATACTTGAATTTGCCGTCATGAAACATATGTTCATGACGTTTATGGCAATTTTCGCCTTGTTTAAAAATCATGTTATAATGATAGTTTCCGCTTTAGCTCGAGGGCAAATCGTTCTTGTTCAACCTCTGTCGTCAAACTGATAGGTAAGGCTTAGTCCGCCGAGAAATAAATCCAACTTATCATTATAATCCTAAATCGAGTGTTTTGTTTTTCTTGCTATTCTTTCTTTTCATTTGTCCATCTGGAACACTCTCCTTAATATATTTGGGGAGTCGCAAGTTCAAAAGAAACCTGTTTTGTTTTGTATTTGCATTCGGCTCATCGTGTTCTATCTCCACTGCAGATCCATCCAGCTTCCATTTACACATCATCACATGTATGTAATAAATGTATGGCCTGTTAGTGTATGACAGATTAAAATACGGGTACAATATTGTTTTATAACTTGATTTAATGAACATCCTACAGGAGTTGAATTTTTAAATATTCAACGCATCCGCAAGTATACAAAATATGAGTAGATTATTTCATTGCATATCATCAGAAAATAAGTAGAAAGGCGTTAAGTTCGGCCGGGCCGAACTTTAGATACACACCACCTCGGGTATATATGTAAACCACCTTTCGTCAAAATCCGGTGAAAAATGCATACTTTATGCCCCATAGCAGCTTTTTCGAAATATGTTCCGATTTGAACCAAATACTAATAAGTACAAGTCATTGTTCAATTGGGTATAACAAAATATTGATTTTTTAAGTAGCTTTATCTAAAAATAAACCGAACTGAACCATATAGGATACGGTTGTCGAAAAGCCTAACATAAGTCACTGTGTCAAATTTCAGTGAAATCGGATTATAAATGAGCCTTTTATGGTCTCAAAAACCTTAAATCGACAGATCGGTCTATAAGGCAGCTATATCTAAATCTGGACCGATCTGAGCCAAATTAAAGAAGAATGTCGAAGGGTACAACACAAATCACTGTCCCAAATTTCGGCAAATAAATGCGCCTTATATGGCCCCAAAACTTTAAATCGAGAGATCGGTCTGTATGGCAGCTACAATATATCCAATTCTTGACCAATCTAGGCCAAATTGCAGAAATATGTCGAAGGACTTAACTTAACTCACTGTCCCAAATTTCGGCGACATCGGACAACAAATGCGCCTTTTATGGTCCCAAAACCTTAAATCGAGAGATCGGTCTATATGGCAGCTATGTTCAAATATGGACCGATCTGGGCCAAATTGAAGAAGGATGTCGAAGAGCCTAACACAACTCACTGTCCCAAATTTCAGCAAAATCGGATAATAAATGTGGATTTAATATATGGGGGCTATATCAAGATATAGTCCATCTTCGAATTTAACCTACTTATGGACAAAAAAACAGAATTTGTGCAAAGTTTCAGCTCAATATCTCTATTTTTATACCCTCCACCATAAGATGGGGGTATACTAATTTCGTCATTCTGATTGTAACTACTCGAAATATTCGTCTGAGACCCCATAAAGTATATATATTCTTGATCGTCGTGAAATTTTTCCGTCCGTCCGTCTGTCTGTCGAAAGCACGCTAACTTCCGAAGGAGTAAAGCTAGCCGCTTGAAATTTTGCACAAATACTTCTAATTAGTGTAGGTCGGTTGGTATTGTAAATGGGCCATATCGGTCCATGTTTTGATAAAGCTGCCATATAAACCGATCTTGGGTCTTGACTTCTTGAGCCTGTAGAGTGCGCAATTCTTATCCGATTGGAATGAAATTTTGCACGACGAGTTTTGTTATTATCCAACAACTGTGCCAAGTATGGTTCAAATCGGTTCATAACCTGATATAGCTGCCATATAAACCGATCTGGGGTCTTGATTTCTTGAGCCTCTAGAGTGCGCAATTCTTATCCGATTGGAATGAAATTGTGCACGACGTGTTTTGTTACGATATCCAACAACTGTGCCAAGTATGGTTCAAATCGGTCCATAACCTTATATAGCTGTCATATAAACCGATCTTAGGTCTTGACTTCTTGAGCCTCTAGAGGGCGCAATTCTTATCCAATTTGAGTGAATTTTGGCACGTAGTATTTTGTTATGATATCCAACAACTGTGCCAAATGGTTCAAGTCGGTTCATAACCTGATATAGCTGCCATACAAACCGATCTGGGATCTTGGCTTCTTGAGCCTCTATAGGGCGCAATTATTATCCGATTTGCCTGAAATTTTGTACGACGGATTCTCTTTAGTTTATTTTGTCCGTTTTTTTTTGTACCCAGAACGATGCATGAATATAAATTTTTTATTTATATTAACTGCTGCAATGGGGAATAAGTATATTTTCTTTACGACGTAGGCTCTTATTTATAAATGCGTGCCTGTATTTAGCTCAAAAAATTACGTTAAGTTGTATATTCAAGCGATTTCTAGATTAATTATTCTTGCCGTTCCTTGGCAAGTGGCCTATTTATGAGTTTAAATTTCAAAATATACAATAAGGAAGATAGTTTTTTTGTATCTATTAACATATTGTAGTAAAAAGGGAAAGGATACAGTTTTGCTATTTAAATCCATATCTTATATATAAAAATCAATTTGTGTTTGTTTGTAGGTTTGTTTGTTTGTTTGTATGTTTGTATGATTGTGTGTTCCTTATAGACTCAGAAACGGCTGAACCGATTTTCTTGAAATTTTCACAGATGGTGCACAATGAACCCGTTGTGAAAATATGGTACTACATTTTTTGAAATCTGAAGGGGGCGCGGACCCTCCCCCTTACCCTAATTTTCAGAAACGCCAGATCTCGGAGATGGGTGGTGCCAATTATGCCAAATTTTGTGTGCTCTCATATAGTACCCTAAAATTAAAAATTTGGTATCCAAATTTCGGATGGGGTACCTAGAGGGGCTGCCCCACCCTAAAACCTACCAAACATATATTTAGACCAATCACGACCATATGGGACTCAAATGAAAGGTATTTAAGATAAGAAAACTTATCTGATATCCAATTGTCGGACCAAGTGCTCGGGGAACCACCCCTAAATCGGACATGTTTACCGACCATGGCAATATGGAACTCAAATAAAGGTTATTTGCGAGTAGAATACGAATCTGATATCCAAATATGGGACCACGTTTCTGGGTCCCACCCCTTTCCTAAAACACCCCCAAACAGGACTTATTGGGTTGCCCAAAAAGTAATTGCGGATTTTTTAAAAGAAAGTAAATGCATTTTTAATAAAACTTAGAATGAACTTTAATCAAATATACTTTTATTACCCTTTTTTTCTAAAGCTAGCAAAAAGTAACAGCTGATAACTGACAGAAGAAAGAATGCAATTACAGAGTCACAAGCTGTGAAAAAATTTGTAAACGCCGACTATATGAAAAATCCGCAATTACTTTTTGGGCAACCCAATATTTACTGACCATGGGAATATGGGGCTTAAATAAAAGGTATTTGAATGTAGAATACGAATCTGATATCCAAATATGGGACCAAGTGTTTCGGGGGCCGTCTCTCACCAAAAACATCCCCCAAAGGGGACAAATTTACGACCTTAGCAATATGGGGCTCAAATGAAAGGTCTTCGGGAGTAAAGCATGAGTTTCATATCAATATTCGGGAAAAGTGTCTATGGGGCCACTCCACCCCCACAACACCACCCAAATAGTAAATATTTTCTGACTATTGCAACATGATTCTAAAATAAGAGGGTTTTTAAGGTGGAACACGAATCCGATATATATTTTCAAGGCCAACTCACTGAGTGGCCGGCCATCCCACAAAACTCTCCCAAGCCGGTCATATTTGCCGACTATGGAAATATGAGGCTCAAATTAAAGGTATGTGGGAGTGGACCACGTATCTGATATCAACATTAGGGGCCAACTGTCTAGCGGACGTCCAACCACCAAAACAACCCCCAAATAGGACTTATTTGCTCACTAAGACAATTTGGGTCTAAAAGAGAGTGGACTAAATATTCATAGTTGTTAGGGCCAATACCCCAAACCGGACATATTTGTTGACTTTTGCAATATGGAGTTTAAATGAGATTAGAAAACGAATTTGATATTCAATTTTGAGGGCAATGGCAATACTGACCATCGCAATATGGGGCTCAAATAAAGGTTTTTGGGAGAATTTGATATCCAAATGTAGGACCATGTATTTAGGGCATCACCCCTTTCCCAAAACACCCCCAAAGGGAAAACATTTTTCCACCATGCCAATATGTGACTCAAATGAAAGGTATTTGAGATTAGAAAAGGAATTTGGTAACCTATTTTGGTTATGTGTGGCCATGTGTTTGGGGGACGCCTCATCCTGTTTACTCCTCTTAAGCCAATGGTAATATGGGATTTAAATAAATGGTATTTGAGAGAAGAGCACGATGCTGATATTTGTTTCAGGGTCAAGTATCTGGAGGACCACTCCTCCCTCGAAAGCACCACTAAATCAGGCATCATGAGAATATCGGGCTGAAATGAAGTATTTTAAGAATGGAGTACACCTTACATCCAAACTTCAATTCGTAGACCAATAAAGATCATGTGGGATTCAGATAAAAGCACATATATTGTTAAACTGTTAGTCAAGTTTGGATGGTATTTCACTAAAAGATCTTTAATTGTCGAAAATAAATATTCCAAGGAAACTTTTGTTCCATATAAAGTAAAAGACGGCGTAGCGGAGCGGGCCCGGGTCAGCTAGTCTTATATATAAAAATCAATTTGTGTTTTTTTGTTTGTTTGTTTGTATGTTTGTGCATTCCTTATAGATTCAGAAACGGCTGAACCGATTTGCTTGAAATTTTCACAGATAGTACATAGTGAGTGATCCCGTAGTGAAAAAAGGGTACTACATTTTATGATATCTGAAGGGTGAGCGGACCCTCCCTACCCAAATTTTCAGAAACTGTTTGTGCTCTCATATAGTACCCTAACAATAAAAATTTGGTATCCAAATTTCGGATGGGGTACCTAGGGCAGACGCCCCACCCTAAAACCTATCAAACATAAACTTAGACCAATCACGACAATATGGGACTCAAATGAAAGGTAATTAATTTAAGAAAACTTATCTGATATCCAATTGTCGGATCAAGTGTTAGGGGGACCACCCAAACCCCCAAAACACCCTTAAATCGGACATATTTACCGACCATGGCAATATGGGACTCAAATGAAAGGTATTCTCGAGTAGAATACGAATCTGATATCCAAATGTGGGACCACGTTTCTGGGTCCCACCCCTTTCCCAAAACACCCCCCAAACAGGACTTATTTACTGACCATGGGAATATGGGGCTTAAATAAAAGGTATTTGAATGTAGAATACGAATTTGATATCGAAATATGGGACCAAGAGTTTCGGGGGCCGTCTCTCACCAAAAACATCCCCCAAAAGGGACAAATTTACGACCATACTGGGCTCAAATGAAAGGTCTTTGGGAGTAAAGCACGAAGCTGATATCAATATTCGGCATATTTACCGATCATGTCAATGTGCAGCTTAAATGAAAGGAATACAGCAAGAATTGATACCAATTTTCTGGGGGTCTACCCCTTTCCCAAAATACCCCACAAACAGCAATTTTTTAGTGATCATCGCAATGTGGGGCTTAAATAAAGATATTTGGAAGTAGAATACGAATTTGATATCCAAATGTAGGACCATGTTTTTAGGGCATCACCCCTTTCCCAAATTGTCGAAAATAAATATTCCAAGGAAACTTTTGTTCCATATAAAGTAAAAGAAGGCGCAGCGGAGCGGGCCCGGGTCAGCTAGTATATATAAAGGGTGATTTTTTTGAGGTTAGGATTTTCATGCATTAGTATTTGACAGATCACGTGGGATTTCAGACATGGTGTCAAAGAGAAAGATGCTCAGTATGCTTTGACATTTCATCATGAATAGACTTACTAACGAGCAACGCTTGCAAATCATTGAATTTTATTACCAAAATCAGTGTTCGGTTCGAAATGTGTTCATTCACCGTAACGTTGCGTCCAACAGCATCTTTGAAAAAATACGGTCCAATGATTCCACCAGCGTACAAACCACACCAAACAGTGCATTTTTCGGGATGCATGGGCAGTTCTTGAACGGCTTCTGGTTGCTCTTCACTCCAAATGCGGCAATTTTGCTTATTTACGTAGCCATTCAACCAGAAATGAGCCTCATCGCTGAACAAAATTTGTCAAAATTTGAACACATTTCGAACCGAACACTGATTTTGGTAATAAAATTCAATGATTTGCAAGCGTTGCTCGTTAGTAAGTCTATTCATGATGAAATGTCAAAGCATACTGAGTATCTTTCTCTTTGACACCATGTCTGAAATACCACGTGATCTGTCAAATACTAATGCATGAAAATCCTAACCTCAAAAAAATCACCCTTTATATACATGAATTTGTGTTTGATTATTTGTTGTTCCGTATAGACTCAAAAACAGCTGAATCGATTGTTTTGAAATTTTCACAGATTGTGGGGAGTGGTCCGAAAGAAGCAATAGGCTATAGAAATTTTTGATATCGCATGGGGGGCGGACCCTCCCCCTTACCCTAAAAGAACCACTCAAAAATAAAAGTGGACCGATCGGGACAATATGATCGGCACAATAATGAAAGGTATTCAAGAGTAGAGTACGAATTTCATATTAAAAATTGGGTTCAAGTAATTGGGGGGTCGCCCCGACCCCAAAAACTCCCCAAAATAGATTTATTGGACGATATTGACAATATGGGGCACCAATGAAAGGTTTTTCGGGAGTATATTGCGAATATGATCAGGAAGGAGGTAAAGGCTACATAATTTATTGATATTGGAGGGGGACGGACCCTCCCCCGTTACCCTAAAAACGCCACCCAAAATCAAAAGTGGACCGATAAGGACAATATGGGTATTAAATGAATGATATTGGAGAGTGGAATACGAATATGGTATAAAAAATTGGACTCATAGGTCGCCCAGCCCAAAAAACTGATCCAAACAGACATATTGGACGAACATGTCATTATAGGACTCAAATGAAAGGTATTCGGGAGTAGACTAGGAATATGGCATAAAAAATGAGGTTCAAGTAATTGATTGTCACTCCATCCCCGATAAGCCCCGAAAATGGGGATATTGCTCGGTTATAGCTTGATGAAACTCAAATGAAAGGCTTTTGAGAGCCGATTACGAATATGACATTAAACTTTTTGTCCAACAATCTTGGTGGTGCTTTACCTCCTAAAATCGCCTCCAATAGGTTATTTGACCCAATAAAACAAAAGAAAATTAAGTGATAGATTTTCTTGAATAAAGTCCGTCATTCAAATTTGTGCTCAAGTGGCATTCTGTTCATATATCTAGCGAACCACCTAACCCAAAAACAGTCGATCAATTTAATTGACCTAACAGGTCATTGTGTGATTTAAATAATGCGTGGGGACACAAATAAATGTAGTCCGCCATAGCCTCAAAATTATGACGTTCAGGGCGATAGCAAACCTTAAAGTTAAGGTTGTAACCATTTGTAGCTCATCGGTAGACAAGACCGAACGACGTGCCGCTGGCCAACACTTTTTTGTTCAAAAGTTTTACATGGTTTAATAGTAAGAACTATCGCCATCGCACCAAATACATAGACCGGCAAATAAGTTCTTTCCCACAAAAAACCGTTTAACATTTGATTTGATTAAACAGCCATATATAATAGGTAGTCATATAGTCAATTATAGACAACCACCACATGATGATCCACTCCAAGCGAGTAGCACTAACAGTTAAATTAGCCCATCAATTGGATTCAGTTTATCCAATTGGATTAAGTTGATCCAATTGAAAACAGGTGGCGCTCATTTGGAGAAGCCAACATGAACAAAGAGAGGGCAGAGTGGTCAACATTATCTCTGTTATGAAAACCTATCGGTCCTTTGAATGAAGTAAAATAAAATATAGGAGTTTCGCTGCGGTTGTTTGCGGTATTATTTTTTAAATTTCCCATCCAAGACGGTGTTTAAGGTAGTTTAAGTGTCAATCTTTGCCATAGAAAAAAATTGATATACATACAAAAAATTTCGATTGAAAAAAAATTTTTTGAGAGTAGAAACGAATTTGATATCCTATTTCGTGGGTCTTCCCACCCTCAAAAAACCCCTCAAATCGGACATATTTACCGACCGAATATAGATCTTAAATGGAAGGTCTTTGGGAGTAGAGCATGAAATTGACTTTTATTTTTGGGACCAAGTCTCTGGGGGTCCAAATTTTACTGGACATTGCAGTATGGGTTTTAAATACGAGGTATTTGCGAGTAAAACAAGTAAAAGCGTGCTAAGTTCGGCCGGGCCGAATCTTATATACCCTCCACCATGGATCGCATTTGTCGAGTTCTTTTCCCGGCATCTCTTCTTAGGCAAAAAAAAGATATAAGAAAAGATTTGCTCTGCTATTAGAGCGATATCAAGATATGGTCCGGTTTGGGTCAAAATTAAATTATATGTTGTAGACCTGTGCAAAATGTCAGCCAATACGAACAAGAATTGCGCCCTTTGGGGGCTCGAGAAGTAAAATAGAGAGATCGATTTATAAGGGAGCTGTATCAGGCTATAGACCGGTTGTTGGATATCATAACAAAATACTTCGTGCAAAAATTCATTCTGATCGGATAAGAATTGCGCACTCTAGAGGCTCAAGAAGTCAAGACCCAAGATCGGTTTATATGGCAGCTATATCAGGTTATGGACCGATTTTAACCATACTTGGCACAATTGTTGGATATCATAACAAAATACGTCATGCAAAATTTCATTCCAATCGGATAAGAATTGCGCACTCTAGAGACTCAAGAAGTCAAGACCCAAGATCGGTTTATATGGCAGATATATCAGATTATGGACCGATTTGAACCATACTTGGCACAGTTGTTGGATATCATAACAAAACAAGTCGTGCAAAATTTCCAATCGGATAAGACTTGCGCACTCTAGAAGCTCAAGAAGTCAAGACCCAAGATCGGTTTATATGGCAGCTATATCAAAACATGGACCGATATGGCCCATTTACAATACCAACCGACCTACACTAATGAAAAGTATTTGTGCAAAATTTCAAGCGGACCTTCCCGTACCCAAAAAACTCGAAATTGGTATACAATTGTAGGGTCGAATAACCTGGGGGGACGCCCCATCCTACAACCCACCCGAACGGAAATGTTCACCGATTGGGACAATATGGGTATCAAACGAAAGGTATGTAAGAGTAGAGTACGATCGTAGTATACAAATTTCACCCTAGGTATTCGGCAGGTTCCCCCAACAGGAATCTTTTACCGCTTTGGGCAATATGGGTATCAAATGAAAGGTATTTAAAAGTAGAATACAAATCTGACATACAAGTTTATTTTTTGGTGTCTGAGGCACCCACCCCTAACCACCCCTCCCAACCCCCCAAAACCCCCAGCAGGACATATTTTCCGATTGGGACAAATGGTTATCAAATGAAAGGTATTTACGAGTGCAGTACGAACTTGGCATAAAAATGGCACCCTTAGTGTCGGGGGATACCTCACCCCCTAAAACACCACCCAACTGGACACTTTACCGCTTTAGGCAATATGGGTATCAAATAAAAGGTATTTAAAAGTAGAGTACAAATCTGAAATCTTGGTGTCTGAGGAGAAGGCAATCGCCGCACCCATCCTACCTAAAAAAGGAATTAAAAAAAGACCATATCGGATGAGAGATGTATATGGGAGCTATATCTGAATCGGAATCGATTTTAATTAAATTTCGCACACGTATAGTTACACCATGGATCGCATTCGTCAAGTTCTTTGCCCGATATCTTTTTGTAGGCAAACAAAGCATAATGGATAACAATTGCTATGCTATTGGAGCTATACCAAGTTCTAAACCGATTGGGGCCATACTTGGTTTGCCTGTTGGATACCAAAGTGTCAAGCCATTGTGCCAATTTTCAGGAAAATCTGATAAGAACTGCGCCCTCTATAGGCTCAAGAAGTGTAATCGGGATATCTGTTAAATGGGAGCTATATGAGGTTATGAACCGAATTAGACCATATTAGGCACAGTTGTTGGAAGTCATAACAAAACACTTCGTCCAGAACTTACGCCAAATCGGCCGAAGAAATAAGATCCGAGATCGGTTTATATGGGAGCTATATCAGGTAATGAACCGATTTGAACCATACATAAAACATTTTTAAAAGTCATAACAAAACACTTCGTGCGAAATTTCAGCCAAATCGGGTACTAAATGCGCCCTCTAATCAAATCGGATAATAATTGTGCCCTCTAGCGGCTCAAGAAGTCAAGATCAGAAATCGGTTTATATGGCAGCTATATCAAAACATGGACCGATATGGCCCATTTACAATCCCAACTGACCTACACTAATAGGAATATTTGTGCAAAATTTCAAGTGCCTAGTTTTACTTCTTCGGAAGTTACCGTGCTTTCGACAGACAGACGGACGGACGACTTAAAAGTCATGACCATCAAGAACATATTTACTTTATGGGGTCTTATATGGATATTTCGAGGTGTTACAAACGCAATGACGAAATTAGTATTCCCCCATCCTATAGTGGGGGGTACAATAATTTAACATTGAAAGACGCTCCTATTGGAAAGGCTATTGTGCGCCTTTAACGGTTCACTGTTGTCTTGTCCCAAGGTCAATTTCCTAAGTTTCAACATGTTAACTTCCATTTTAGATTTTTGTCTTTAATAACAAGACACAAAGCTAAGGATTTATTAACCTACCATTTAAAATAAAAAATTCTTAATATGAAGCAACATATTTTTCACAAAAGAAAATTTTTTATTAAAACGTTGAAAAATGTATCACCTTTAAATTAAGTTTGCTAATCTTTGGCTCGAATCTTTAAAATAAGGACAAAAATGTTTTCAGTGTACAACCCTAATTTGGCACCCAATGACTTCTTTTTATTCCCGCAAACTTTTTATAAGCAAACAAATAAAAGAGTGCTAAATTCGCCCGTGCCAAATCTTATTTGCTCTCCACCATGGATCGCATTGATCAAGTTCTTTGCCCGGTATCTCTTTATGGGCAAACAAAGGATAATGTATAGGTCTAAGATGCAATTGGACCTATACATTATCCTTTGACTTTCAACATAAATTCATGAGTCGAATTAGAAAAGAACTGCATCCTCTACAGGGTCACGAACTGCAATCAGGAGATCGGTTTATATGGGAGCTATATCAGGCTTTATTCCGATTCAGGCTATACTTGATTCGTATGATTCAGGTCATAAGAGAAGTCACTGTACGAAAATTCAGCCAAATCAGATTAAAATTGCGCTCTCTAGAGGCTCAAGAAGTATAGTCGGGAGATCGGTTTATATGGGAGCCACTGAGACCGCTTTATATGGGAGCCACTGACGTAGCCAGGATTTCATTTTGAACCTCCTCGCTGTGGTTCGGCATCGAAAAATTCTTCTGTAACTATGAAATGGAGACTCATCGTCGGTGAGATTTTTGCATAAAACAAGTAAAAGCTTGCCGGGCCGAATCTTTTATAACCTCCACCATAGATCGCATTTATCGAATTATTTTCCCGACATCTTTTTTTATGTAGACAAAGGATAGAAGAAAAGAATAGCTATAATATTAGAGCTATATTAAGTTATGGTTTGCATCGGACCATAA